>NC_061826.1:38724378-38736878 GCF_019202785.1 Penaeus chinensis | reverse complement strand
TAATGAATTGTTTTACTTTTATTATACTTCTCTTACGTGCTTTGGTAATTATTTACACTATTTTGCACAATAACCATGTGCGCATGCGCCTTTTTCCACCGGGAGATTTGACACTTCGTCAGGTACCATTAGTTCCGAAACACCGGTGAGAAGTGTCACATTTAAAGAGTGTTGCGTCGATTCTGGGTCATTTTTAAGGCCGTATAGTGGATATATAGAACAAATAGATAACTATATCTATCTCAGCATGATATTTGAGCCCAACAAGTGCCCCAAATGTCGAAAAAGTGATTACAAACTAAGGAACTCAGACCATAGACGGAAGCGAAGAAAAGTTCGATCTTTCGCAATATACAGGTATTTGGTTTTACCCTGGGCTGTTCAGAGGGCAGAGCACCTAGGCTAGGGAATATATAGATCGTATTTTCTTAAAGCCACGGGGGTCCAGGGGGCGTAGCCCCCTGGCTAGGCGTATATAGTACTACGGGGGTACAGGGGGCGTAGCCCCCTGCCTAGGCGCATATAATTAGGTTAGGTTAGGTTAGGTTAGGTTAGGTTAGGTTAGGTTTGTATATTACTAGGGGGTCCAGGGGGCGTAGCCCCCTGGCTAGGCGCATATAATACTACGGGGGTCCAGGGGGCAGAGCCCCCTGTCTAGGGAATATATACATCGTAGTGTATGAAAGCCACAGGATTAAGGTTAGGTTGGGTTATTGTTTAGGACGCATTCTACGATATCCACAGGGAATCTGGATAATGTGAAATCCCGTAGGTTTTTACCGAGCATTGGGTTTGATTCCCGTAGAGTTTTCGAAAGTTTGCGCGTTAATCCATATACTTTCAAATATGGCGGGGGCGTCCGTAGAGTTTCACTGGACAATTTCCTTCGTATTTTGTGCTTTTTGGGACAGATATTTGGCTTGGGTTTTCGAAAAATCCACTTTTTAAAGTTTCATAAATCACTTTCTTCGATTCCTGCAGGTTCCTTTTGACATCCAGTGCCATCGTTGGATAGAGGAAACAAACAAAAAATCTGATTTTGGAACTTAGTCTCTGAGAGGGAGCGTCGCTCTCAGTAACAATTACCAAAAAAGAAAATCGTATCACAAACTCAATCCATGGTACACTAAACTAATTTGGTTTGTTCCCGTGTTTTCACAGGGCTACGTCAAGACCTGCTACTGGTATTCGAACAAAAAAGGATGGATGACGGGGAGCATATTCAAGGATTACTTTGGGAAATTGGAGAAAGAATTAGAACTGTACTGTGAGAAGGAAGAGATTCCTTTCAAAATCCTCCTCCTATTGGATAATGCTCCCAGCTATCCCCCGTCAGCAGAAAATTTGTCAAACAACATCCAGCTCGCTTTCTTGCCGCCAAACACCACTTCCATACTGCAGCCATGTGACCAGGGGATTATCAAGACCTTCAAGTCTTATTATCTACGTTCGACTCTGATTGACCTGGTTGAGAGGACACAGAAAGACAAGATAAGCGTGAAAGAATATTGGAAGCAGTTCACCATCAAAGATGCTCTCCGCTTCATTAAAGAATCTTGGGAGAAAGTGCCATCAAAGTGCCTAAATGGGGTTTGGAAACATCTGTGTCCGCAATTTGTGCACGATTTCGTTGTCTTTGACATCAATGACAACGTTTTGAGGGCAAACAAAGAAAGTCTGGACAAGGCCAGGGAAGCCGGGTTTGATGATCTCGAGCAGAAGGATATTGATGAGCTGCTGGAGTCACACAGAGAGGAGTTGACTAACGAAGAACTGTTAGAAATGGAGAAAATACAGAACGCGGAGTTGGAGGCATCTCGGCCGACACCAGAAACCCCAGAGCCCGAGAAAGTGTTGACCAAAAGTGACCTAGAGAAAGCACTCGCATCTATAAGAGATGGACTGGATGTCCTTGAAGCCAAAGACCCCAATATTAACAGGAGTGCAACAGTGGCCAGAAAAGTTATGTCCGAGCTGAACTGCTACAAATTGATGTTAGAACAAAAGAAGAAAAAAACAACGCAGACAAAACTCCAACTTTTTCAAAAGAAGGAAGAGCAGGGAGAGCGAGGCAGAGAGGGAGAGAGAGGTGGGGAGGGAGCGAGAGGCGAGGAGGAAGCACGTGGTGAGGAGAGAGAGAGAGGCAAGGAGGGAAAGCGGGTTTTGATATTAACTTTCAGATTATTTTTTGTACAAATGACTACAACTTTTAGTCCTCGACAAGAATATAATTTTCAATCTGCTCTACTTTAGTGTGTCCATACCATAAAGATTCACAAAATATATATATTTCTCATTTATTTATTGAGTCTTTATCAATCAATTCTACTAGAATGGAAAATCCAAGTATTAATTGTTACAAAATACATATTAAGCTAACTAATCAACAGTGTAAATGTACCAGTTATGTTTATTCATGGTCATTTTAGTTTGATTTTTTTTTGGGGGTGGGGGGAGGGAATGCTCTATTTCAGTGATATATTCTCAAGATAGGTGAAAACATTGCTAAGGGGGGTCAAGAAGTTTTGTTACCACACATGAGTGTTTGTGTGGGCCAGGCCCAGAAGCCACACACTTGGGAGAGTTTCCACTCAGGAAAGCCTGAAGTAGGTCCCAGTGTGGGCTGTGAAGCATCAGGATCCAACAGGTGAAGTGGCAGCAAGTGGCAAGAACACACTATCTCTCATTTAGATTCTTAAAACTGATTTAATAATACATTGTGCATCCATGCCTAGTGACAACTTTAAGTAAGGGTTTGTTAGCCTTTTAGATTATTTTTATAAACAAACAAAAAAAGGGACCCCAGTGACTGAGGATTCTTTTCTTTTTCAGATGATGATCAGCCCTCTGAGGATGAGAACACAGAAGCTGCCAAAAGAAAACAGCATCTATCACAGAAAGAAACAGAACCTAAGGTATTATTTCTGTTTTACCAAGATGTATGTGGCAGTTTATTTCAAGACTTATTTTGTTAGAAACTGTTGATTAGATGAGGAGCTTAAGAGAAACATTATTCACAGTTATATGTTATATGGGAAACAGGTTAGAAATGTTGAGTTTTGAGAATAATAGTTATGAGGATCGCAAATGAAGATATTGTAGTGACCCTTGTGTTTATCAACCTTGTTTCTTACTTCAATGCCAACTGACTCCGCTGCTTTGTGCTCTGTCTTGGTGCTCAGAATATCCAATTCAACTCTGATATTTGCATTAAGTGGTTCCTTGGTTCTGCACACTTCATCTTGTGGCATTCTTGACACTCTAATCTTCAACCCATTCAAAACAGGTCAAACTTCAGCTAATGACGGGTGAGGCCCAGGTATATTGGCACATGCTTTTTTTTGCCTTATGCTATTAGCTCATGGATGGGCTCTCAAGGTGTCATCCCAGCTGCTGTGAAGTGCAGTAATCACATAATTAGACATTATTCACTAGCGTTGGAGTGTTTGCTTTGGCGTAAGACATTCTCTCTCTCTCTCTCTCTCTCTCTCTCTCTCTCTCTCTCTCTCTCTCTCTCTCTCTCTCTCTCTCTCTCTCTCTCTCTCTCTCTCTCTCTCTTTGTGAAATGTCTCTGCACATAGATGGCTCTGCTAGTGCTTAGCCACGTAGGAGTCAATTAGTAGACCTTGTGACCTTACCTGATTTAATCTTCCCTTGAATTTGCAGGAAAAGTGAATAATGTTGCGATCAGTAACAATGGTGTTATTTTTATTAAAGACATTATAATTATTATAATATTATTGACTTTAGTAGTGGCAGTATAAGATAACACAAAATATTTAAAAATCATAGTACAGGTGGATCCATCTATGTGTAAAATCAGTTAATAAAGTAAACTCACAGTGGGCATGGCATGTACATAAATACTGTGCCTATTGATTTTGGGTTAAAGATGGGCAGTTAGGTCGAATGATTAAGAAAGGATTTTAGGATTACCATACCAGATTTTGCTTTTTGTGTCACATTTTCATTATGCCTCTGCAATATTGCAAGTGTCTGATCCATTATGTGAACAGTCTCTCTCTCTCTCTCTCTCTCTCTCTCTCTCTCTCTCTCTCTCTCTCTCTCTCTCTCTCTCTCTCTCTCTCTCTCTCTCTCTCTCTCTCTCTCTCTCTCCTCCCCACCTCTCCTCCCCACCCTTTCTCCTCTTCTCTCACCCTCCGTCTCCTTTCTCTCCCTCTTGTTAATGGATACATGTTGTTACCAATATTTTAATTTTCATTTTGCTTTTCAGAAAGAGAAACCACCTCCATGCAAAAAAAGGAAAGTGTTCATGGGGACAGAGCAGGAAAATGTCTTTGTTGTTGACGGCATCGACACCAGCACTCAAGACAGAGCATGCAAGAAAGAGGTCTCATCTCGGGTAGAAGTTGGTGATATAGACCCTCTCAGAGAAACTGTGTCTGTCAAACAGGAAAGCGTTGATTCTGAAGAGGGAGAAGATGGTCTCTTTGAAAACAAAGACTTGAATTTAAACGAAGTACTACAGGTCAAAGAGGAAGTCACCATAAAGGAGGAACATATAGAAGTTTTTGACTATACTGACTGGGTTTAAGGTGGAGTCCTGTGTAGTAGAGAAGAGACACTTTTGGCTACACCAACACAGTGATAAGCTTCTGCACACTTTGTTGTACAGTCTATATTTGCCTTTTTCATTGTTCCTAGATCTCCTCATAAGAAGTACCATCCTAGGAGATGGGCCCAAGAGAAGCATGGAGGCAGTCATTGAAGATTTCCATAATTATGCCAGATAACAGCAAATTGCAGTGCAAAGATTGGTATTGCAGTGTAGCAACTGCTTTGAGCCCAGATATTGTAGCATTCTTCAAAATATATCATGGCTTTGAAGATTCTAATCGAAAATATCAGTGGCTGCAGGTAATCAGACAAGTATAGATGAAAGTCAAGCTGAGGGACCCAGCTAGTCCAGAAACTCAACAACACTATATGGATTCATCTTTGTCTCAAACTGTATTGCATATATTCAACAGACAGGGAGAAGGCATACTGTGATGTTTTTTTTGTAAAAAGAGATGAATTATAGGCAATATAGAAATCGAAATTAGAGCAACTACTTTCTGTTCGTTCTTAGGAAAGGAAAAACTGGGAGCTCTACCCAGGTCCAGAAGGACTATGATTTGCCAAGTCTCTTCTGGGAAAAAATAATTGATTGGTGCTGAAGGCCCCAAATTTCAATAAAACGACTAGAAATAGTTTTACGAATGCAAGCCATATAGAAACACAAGTATGGTAAAAAAGAAACTCAATGAATCAAATATTCCAGAGTCCAGGATGAATTGCCCATCTTTTCTTTTGTGAGACTGGAGACACTATAGTGATGAAAGAAGACATTTGATATTTGTTGAAGACACTGCTAGCACATTTCTCCTGTAGATGGGACTTAGGCTTCCCTGTGAAGAAGAATATTGTTATTATAACAAAGAAATCAAGAACAGAATTTGGAGATGGCCCCAAACTGTGACCAGCCATAGCAGGGTTGCAGCAGTTGCAGTGGAAAGTGGTGGACTTACCATGAGTAATTGATCAATGAGCTACTTTACAACCTAACTTATTCTCCATTCACCTGTTAATTTAAGCAGAGGTAAGTTGAAATAGTATGCAAGACTTATAAGTAGGAGTGTAAAGTCTGTGGGAATATAACTTTTTGTAACATGCAGTAACATACAATATTTCTTCATTGTATGTTACGTCTATAAAACTCATTTGCTTATTTTTTTTTTTTTACCTTTATTTTATTTTATTTAGTTTATTTATTTATTTATTATTATTATTATTTTTTTTTGTCAGTTTAATTGTTGATGCTTAATTAGTCTCTTTATTTGTAATTCCTTTTAATGGTTATGAGAGTAACTACCTTTTCTGAGTTTTAGCCCAGCCATTCCTAAATTGCAATTGCTCTCTTCCTTCAAGCCATGTTTAATTTCTTCTTTTTATCGTTATTTTTACTAATCAACAGGAGAGTCAGCAGGAATCTATTGTTTAGACTGTAATCTGTTTATTAGGGTCCCATGTCAGTGACCTCCCCAACCCTTCCTGTTTTGGTCATTTTGATTAGGTCTGAAGGTTATTCTTGGAGTTTCATTGGGTTATATAGATGCTTTTCTACTTTGTAATGCTGTTGCCCTTTCCCCTTCAGTGTCTCCCATTAAGATTAGAAATTTGTTTGCATATCTCATTAGTACACAACTTGAGAAAAATTATCTGTTTGATTTAAGTTATAATCAACTAATACCCGGTTAGTTCAAACATGGTGAATGTCCTTCATGGTAGTTGTGCATGGTATCATTGGCATGTTAAAGAGTAACCATACTTCCACTGACTTTTATCTTTTCTTGGTTTTGTTATTTAGCATCCCAGCCATATCTTAAGAATAATGTTTAAATGTTTCTAGGAATTTAATTCTTGTGTCAGATTGTAAATATGGGTATTGGTAGTAGCTGTGTTATGTTACCAGAAGCCTTCTTTGTAAATCTAGTGTGCCTTTTTAAATTTTATTTATCTGTAATACTTAATTGATGAACTTCCTAGATCACTGAACTACTGCATCTATTTGATATCATTATATCTCTTCAGAATGTTGCATTTAGGTGGTTAATTGCTTTTGCATGCTGCTTTGGTTACTAAACAACCATAACATTAACCAGTCTGTATTTTTTTTCTCTTCTGCATAATCTTTGTGTCATCTACATATTTTATATTGTTTATTTAGCTGTTCCATAATAAAACTTGTCACAAAGGGTAAAGGTTAATGGCATAATCAGTGGTCACAGATAGCATGATACATATGCCATATCCAATGTAATTTTATTTGTTAACTGTGTTTACACATAGATGGCTCCACAAGTACTTAATCACCATAGTGTCAACTGTTAGACCTACTCCCCCAGTCCCTTGCTCATTGTTGTCGTGGGTGGGCTTAGGAGAGACTGAGGCCTAAAGAAGGGGATCGCCTCTGCCTTGGACCTCAGCCCTCACCTCAACTAATTGTGCATGGTCTTTTTCTCTGCTTTCCATCTCCTTTTCTTCATCCCCTGGTTTTGTCCACTTATCCAAATCTCATTTTTGCCTTTTTCACCACTATATTTTTATCATAATGCTCCCTACTCCCTTCTAACAACCTTTACCTTATATTATACCCCATCAGCTCCTCTCTACCCTTTTCACTACCATACTACCTTCTAGTACTGTTCAACATGTAACCTTACCCTAATCATTAACTCATTCTTAACCCTTTTCATTACTCTATTTTGCCATGGCACCATATGACCTTTAATGTCATATAGGACTTCCTTACCTGGGGGTTTTGTCCCCGAGCCTCATGCTATCACTATATTTTGAATACACCACTAATGACTAACAATTGTCCTGCCTATCTCAATTGTTTATCCTTTTCTGTTATTCTTGGAAATATTTTTCTTTATTTTGTTCCTAGTGTTTTGATAACATTATGATAATCATATTGTCAGTTCACAATGATAATATTAGCAAAAATATTAATAGCATAAAAAAATATTTCCCCAAAGTTCAAGGAGTGGAGAAATCAGGTGCAGTCACTAGGGTCTACTTTTTGACATCTTGGTGGCTAAGCACTTGTAGAGCCATCTCTTTGCAGCAAATATCACAAAAAAATACTATGGATAGCAGATGAATCCACAACCAGTGGGTTAAAGGTCACCCAAGCCTAAGAAAAATACTACTGCAAGCTATTGGTTAGGAGTCAGTTATCAGTAGCTCAGATCAGGATAGGAATCTCTCCAAGAAAGATGTTTAAAATGTGTGTAAGTGAAAAAGAACAGAAAGAAATGGGAGAGAAAGAAAATATTTATATTATTTTTCATAATCTTTTTTGTTTTATGTTTTGCAGGTACCTCTGTGCAGAGAATGAACATCTGGATCAACATCTTGAAGAATTTTGTCTTAAAAAAGCTATCTGGTTAACTTGTTAGTGTTTATTACAATAAACAAAGGTGTACATGTTAAAGAAAATATATTTTCCTTAAGATACTGGTTAATTTTAGTAAAAACACCTTGTAACATCAGTGTTAAGTTTGGAGTCGAGATAGATAGATAGAATTATGTACAGAAAGTTGCTAATTAGTATTCTGCATGACATACTGCTGCTAGTAGGGGAACTTTTCCCAACTGATATCAATTAGAGTTCATATGACAAGCACTGTAGATCAAGCTGTAAAAATAATTTTTGGGCTGTTTAAAGTGTTCAGAACTTTCTGATATTAAAAGATTAAAGTAAAATACTGGTATTGAAGATCTGATGGAAATGTATAGTTGACCTTCCCCATGAAATCCTCAAGTTTTATTTAAACTTGAAACTAACAGAAGATGGTGAAACTCCGGAGCTACATACAAACATGTTGATGCATACCATCTGGAGGCAATGAAGTCTTTGTTTTATGCCATTTACCCCCCAATCCTTTGCCCGTTGTTGTCGTGGGGGGGCTTAGGAGGCGGAGACTGGGACCCAATGCTGGGGAACTCCCCAACCTTGGGACTCAGCCCTTGACTCAACAAATTTTGCATGTTTTTTTTTTCCCTCTCCTACTTTTTCCTTTCTGTCCCTTCACCAACCCCTTCTACTATCCACTTCCTAAGGTGTGAGAGCCGTGCTGAAAGGATGAAAGGCTGACTTTGTGCTAGTCCTGAATGGCCTGAAGGAGCCATGGGCACGGTATTCCCCTGCTTTAGTTGTCTAGCCCTTACCCCTCAAGCGACCCTGAGGGGTGGACCGTTTCTCTCCCCAACATACTCCAGGCTTATCATGGTCAACAATGAATAACCATTAACCATTAACCATTAACCATACCATTATTAGAGGCAATGAGGCTTGCCTCTTCATCAAATAGCTCCACCAATTCAAACTCGCCCGATTCCCTGACCCCAGGCTCTCCTTTGACCAAGGCTCTGAACACTACAACTAATACCCCCTCCTCAATGCCGACTAGTACAGTATCCACCCTAATCAACACCCCAGGAGATATTTCTACTCCCAACATGCTCAACTTCAGCAACTATACCCCCACAACCTTCTTCATCAACTACCCCATCCTCCCTTATACTACCTTACAACCTTATTGTCCACCTCCCCATAACACTACTTCCCTCAACACTACTCCCTCTTCCACATGCCCCCGTCCTTCTACTACCCCCATCTCTACAAAATTCTTAAATAATCTATTTAGCCCAGCCAAATGGGACCGATTTTTCGTGAACCCTCCCACAACTTCTCACACTCTCTGCTTTGCCAACCTGTTTTCCTTCCTCAAATGCATATACATCCTTCACTTGATCTAACCCCTATACATAACCTTACCCAACCTTAACCCATTTACTCGTCAATTCCTTTGCCCAACTTTGACAACTAATCACTAACTCAACCACCCTTCACTACCATTTACTATAGTGCTACATGACCTTAGATGTCTAGCACAATTATTTTGCTTTTAACCATTAACCATTAACCATTATGCCATTTATGCATCAATATAATCCTGGTTTGTGGCTTTGATTTCAGACATGTATGAAACGATGAGGGGTTGATGCTGTTATATTGGCTTGAGATGCTATAAGGGCCCATGGAAAAGCTATAAGCAGGAATTGGACTGAGGACAAAATAGTGACATGCATAATCCCAGCAAGGTGGCCATTCATGGCATGATGCACCAGCTGTCCTAAGGTAAAAAAAATTGTAAGGAAATGAGCAAGGGCTTCTTGGATATCATAACATGTTAATGTTTTTCTATATGTGAGTAATAAATAAAAAAGTTATTAGGAGACAGTTCTTCCAAAGGTCTTGTGCAAGGTATCTCCATTCCAAAGATAATCCAGATCAAATAAGTTAACTAAGATTATCCCATTCATTCCAACTGACCATTCTTTGTCATGGATTGGGCAATCTGTTGGGGAGATAGAGACAGTCATAGGATAGTATTTCATCAGAGGATACAGATTTGATCCCTCACAAACCCAGTTTTGGTGTGATAAGCAGGCAGAGTGGGTTGGATAGTCAAATCAGATTGAAATTTGATTACCAAGTCTAAAAACAAATTTGTGATACGACAGTTATGTGACATTCACATAATTTTTATGAAAGTTATATGGATGAGGCTTGTGAACATTTCTTGTCAATGCAGTAACTGGAAATATAAGTGATTTACTTGCTGCTTCAACTGGTAAAGTTAACAGAAATAATGTATTTTGTGACATCCAACACTCTTACCCACTCACTCTCTCTCTCTCTCTCTCTCTCTCTCTCTCTCTCTCTCTCTCTCTCTCTCTCTCTCTCTCTCTCTCTCTCTCTCTCTCTCTCTCTCTCTCTCTCTCTCTCTCTCTCTCTCTCTCTCTCTCCCCCCCCCCCCCCCAATCCTTTGCCCGTTGTTGTCGTGGGGGGGCTTAGGAGACGGAGACTGAGACCCAATGATGGGGAACTCCTCCACCTTGGGACTCAGCCATCGACTCAACTAATTTTGCATGGTCTTTTTTTTCCCACTTATACTTTTCGTTTCAGTTTCTTCACCAATCCCTTCTACTATCCACCTCCTAAGGTGTGAGAGCCGTGCTGAAAGGATGAAAAGCTGACTTTGTGTCAGTCCTGAACGGCCTGAGGGAACCATGGGCACGGTATTCCCCTGCCATACCTGGCCCTTACCCCTCAAGGGGACCCTGAGGGGTGGACTGTTTTTTTCCCTCAATATAATCCAGGCTTATCATGGCCAATAATGAAGATGTAACCCCACTATTAGGGGCAATGAGGCTTGCCCCTTTATCAAAAAGCCCCAATCCCGGTTCCCCTTTGACCACGGCTCCGAACACTGCAACAACTCCCCCATCATCAATGCATACTAGTACAGTATCAACCCTAATCAACAACCAACCCCCAGGAGACATTTCTACTCTCCCAACATGCTCAACTTCAACACCTTTACTCCTACAACCTTCTTCATCAACCATCCCATCTCCCCTTATTACTACCTTACAACCTTATTGCCCACCTCCCCGTAACACTACCCCCCTCAACACTACTCCCTCCTCCACACGTCCCCGCACTTATACTACCCCCACCTCTACAAGAATCCTAAATATTCTATTTAGCCCAGCCAAATGGAACCAATTTTTCGTGATCCCTCCCACAGCTCCCTACTCTCAAAACACCCTTCTCTTCCAACAATGCCTTCAAAAACAAGCAGGCAAAGTCTCTTTCCGTAGCCGACGCGACAACTCCCGTCTCGCCACAGTAACAACTGAAAACGAAGCTATAGCATTAACAAAACTAACTGATCTATGTGGTAATCCCATCCCTACAGAACCTCATCCAACCCTCAATACTTGCACTGGAACTGTCTCTATCTCCCCAACAGATTGCCCAATCCATGACAAAGAATGGTCAGATTGTGGAGAGGACTTACTCGCTTGTCTCACAGACTATGATGCAACATATGTACAATGCTACTCCATTCCTCCCAGAGGAAATCGTAAGAAATCCATCAACATTGCCAAAATTACTTTCCGTAGACATGACCTTCCCTTAAATGTTTACATAGGTGGGGAATCCCTACCTGTCCGACCATACCAACCTCCTCCTCGTCAGTGCCAAAATTGTTGGCATTTTGGACATCCTGCCAAACATTGCCGTTCCACAGCCAGATGCCCGCTATGTGCCCAACCTGGCCATACTCGATCAAATTGCTCTGCACAATCACGCACATGTGCAAATTGTAGCGGCCCCTATAATGTATTTTATAGAGGCTGCCCCACCTACAAATTTGAGTCTGAGGTAGCAACTCTCAGATTCAGACTTGGACTCACTCTACGTGAAGCCAGACAGGAACACGTCGACAAGGCTTTTCTCTTACCCCCTACTCCAGTAATGTCGCTCAATCTGCCAATCCCCCTACCTCCCAAGCTCCTACACCCTCTCCTAAACCCAACCCCCCTCCATCTAACTTCCCCTCTTCTACCTCCTACCTTCCCCAGTCAAATTATTTTGCCATCCTAAACCCAGACACTCCAATCTCTACCCAATCAAATTCTTTTGCTATCCTAAATCCAGACACCCCAATCTCTACTACAGCCCCAACACCTTCCCCTCTCCCTCCCCGCACTACCCGCAGCAGACAATAAACGTTCCACCCCCTCTTCCCCTACCTCACAATCACCTCCACCTTCCTTTGCCCCTATTCAGACACCAGACTTCTCTTCCCCCCCTCACAAGAAAACCTTTATCTCACAAAACCAACCAACTCAACTACAGAAACTCTTGAAGATATCCAGAACTACATAATCGAGTCCCAAACTAATATTCATCCACCTTCAAATTCTACAACTCCCGCTCCCTCCACACTCAAAGTGACTGCCGATATCCATCCTCCTCCTACTCATATTCTCCCTACACCCAATCCTCCTACCCCATCCCAACAAAACCCATTCCCCCTGACTCCAGCCCCACCTATATTAACCCTCCCACT
>NC_061826.1:38709378-38714378 GCF_019202785.1 Penaeus chinensis | reverse complement strand
TTTGACTTGTAGGAATGCGATAACTCTCGATTTGGTTCAGTTGTAATAGTCACTAATGAGGAAATGCGATTATTAAATTTTGTTTACCTCTGTTATGATTCCTTTAACCTTTAATTTACAAAATGTTGATCCGCGTTTTTTTTTTTTTTTTTGTGAAAGTTTCTGTAGAATAAGATGAAGACAAAATAAAACTACAAACTTCTTCAGAATTTCTTACAACCTCTTACAACTTCTTTACTACTGCCACAGAACGCCAGCAACGAATGCCAGCTTAGCACTGCAGATATCAACAACACCCACTTCACTCTACAGAAAGACGCTTGGCTCATGATGTGGAGGGGTGAGTACTGTGTAACACGCATTTGATTTTAACTTGTGTTACATGTTAATGATAAAAGATTCAGAGATTGTGGAAAGATAGCAGCCCACCCGCTCTCCCTTTTACACTTGAAACTAAAGGCTCATTTAAAACATCTCCGAAATCCCTGTCACTTTGATACATCCTCAGACATGTTTGCCCATTACAATCTGAAAAGGTTTGTCAACAGATTCCAATAATAGAATCAACAGGTTCCAACAATGGAATCAACAGGTTCCAATAATGGAACCTGTTGACACACCTTATCGGTTTGTATCAGATTCATGCCTCTGCCTTGATACAAAATATGCACGATATTTTCAGATATATTTCACGTAGTCTCATCGAGTCAGGTAAACGAGTCGATTGATCATGTCATGTAAACGTCATTTAGACGAGTCGATAGATCGAGTCAGGTAAACGAGTCGATTGATCATGTCATGTAAACGTCATTTAGACGAGTCGATAGATCAAGTCATTTAGACGAGTCGATAGATCGAGTCAGGTAAACGAGTCGATTGATCATGTCATGTAAACGTCATTTAGACGAGTCGATAGATCGAGTCATTTAGACGAGTCGATAGATCGAGTCAGGTAAACGAGTCGATTGATCATGTCATGTAAACGTCATTTAGACGAGTCGATAGATCGAGTCATTTAGACGAGTCGATAGATCGAGTCAGGTAAACGAGTCGATTGATCATGTCGTGTAAACGTCATTTAGACGAGTCGATAGATCGAGTCATTTAGACGAGTCGATAGATCGAGTCAGGTAAACGAGTCGATTGATCATATCATGTAAACGTCATTTAGACGAGTCGATAGATCGAGTCAGGTAAACGAGTCGATTGATCATGTCATGTAAACGTCATTTAGACGAGTCGATAGATCGAGTCAGGTAAACGAGTCGATTGATCATGTCATGTAAACGTCATTTAGACGAGTCGATAGATCGAGTCATTTAGACGAGTCGATAGATCGAGTCAGGTAAACGAGTCGATTGATCATGTCATGTAAACGTCATTTAGACGAGTCGATAGATCGAGTCATTTAGACGAGTCGATAGATCGAGTCAGGTAAACGAGTCGATTGATCATGTCATGTAAACGTCATTTAGACGAGTCGATAGATCGAGTCATTTAGACGAGTCGATAGATCGAGTCAGGTAAACGAGTCGATTGTTCATGTCATGTAAACGTCATTTAGACGAGTCGATAGATCGAGTCATTTAGACGAGTCGATAGATCGAGTCAGGTAAACGAGTCGATTGATCATGTCATGTAAACGTCATTTAGACGAGTCGATAGATCGAGTCATTTAGAAGAGTCGATAGATCGAGTCATTTAGACGAGTCGATAGATCGAGTCAGGTAAACGAGTCGATTGATCATGTCATGTAAACGTCATTTAGACGAGTCGATAGATCGAGTCAGGTAAACGAGTCGATTGATCATGTCATGTAAACGTCATTTAGACGAGTCGATAGATCGAGTCATTTAGACGAGTCGATATATCGAGTCATTTAGACGAGTCGATAGATCGAGTCAGGTAGACGAGTCGATAGATAGAGTCAGATAGACGAGTCGATAGATAGAGTCAGATAGACGAGTCGATAGATCGAGTCATTTAGACGAGTCGATAGATAGAGTCAGATAGACGAGTCGATAGATCGAGTCAGGTAGACGAGTCGATAGATAGAGTCATATAGACGAGTCGATAGATCGAGTCAGGTAAACGAGTCGATAGATCGAGTCAGGTAAACGAGTCGATAGAAAGAGTCAGGTAGATGAGTCGATAGATCGAGTCAGTCGATAGATCGAGTCAGGTAAACGAGTCGATAGATCGAGTCAGGTAAACGAGTCGATAGATAGAGTCAGATAGACGAGTCGATAGATCGAGTCAGGTAAACGAGTCGATATATCGAGGCAGGTAGACGAGTCGATAGATCGAGTCAGGTAAACGAGTCGATAGATCGAGTCAGGTAGACGAGTCGATAGATCGAGTCAGGTAAACGAGTCGATATATCGAGTCAGGTAAACGAGTCGATATATCGAGTCAGGTAAACGAGTCGATATATCGAGTCAGGTAAACGAGTCGATAGATCGAGTCAGGTAAACGAGTCGATAGATCGAGTCAGGTAAACGAGTCGATATATCGAGGCAGGTAGACGAGTCGATAGATCGAGTCAGGTAAACGAGTCGATAGATCGAGTCAGGTAAACGAGTCGATATATCGAGTCAGGTAAACGAGTCGATAGATCGAGTCAGGTAAACGAGTCGATAGATCGAGTCAGGTAGACGAGTCGATAGATCGAGTCAGGTAAACGAGTCGATATATCGAGGCAGGTAGACGAGTCGATAGATCGAGGCAGGTAAACGAGTCGATAGATCGAGTCAAGTAAACGACTTAACTGATAGCTTCAGGTAAATAAAATTTATACACACACACACACATATATATATATTTACATATATATATGTATACATGTATATATATGTTTTATATATATATGTATATATATATGTTTTATATATATATGTTATATGTATATATATATATGTTAAATGTATATATATATGTTATATGTATATATATATATATATATATATATGTTATATGTATATATATATATGTTATATGTGTATATATATATATGTCATATGAATATATATATATATGTTATATATGTATACATATATATATATGTGTGTGTGTGTATATGGACTGCTGCGATGGCCCAGTGGTTAGCGCACTGGACTCCGACCCTCGTGGTCCCGAGTTCAATTCCCCTGTCGCGGTGGTCGTAAAAATGCCTGCGCTCTGACTGTTCGCTCAAGCCCGAGAAAACGTCATATCGGCTTCAGAAGTCATACGTAGGTGTCGTAGGGGAAGTCACCGCCGTGGCACAGATGCTAGCGGTTGATCAGGAAGGGCAACCAATCAGGCAAGGGTGACACTGCCATATAACCTCTCAATAGTGAATTGAGAGAGGCCTATGTCCTGCAGTGGAATGAATAGCTGTTAAAACAAAATAATTTATATATATATATATATAAACACATACACATACACACATATGTGTGTGTTTGGAAGTACTCATATATGTGTATGCATATATTTGAGATCTTTATTTCTCTATGCAAGTCAATATTGACAAGGGAAATAAAATAAATTGAACTGCATTTGTATCTCTAAAATAAGATTGAACTTTTGCAAATCCAATTTGCAATATCCAATAGCAAAGAAGTCGTTTAAAAGTATTTGAATACTTTTTCGATTAACATTATTAGATCTTCAGACCAACGAATCATATTTCTCTTTATTATTTGGATTATTGTTGTAGCGATAAACCTAATAAATCAGAATGAGAATTAGTCGTAACGAAAGCACGGCACATTTCTGCTTATTCTGGTATATATCTTCGAGTCGATAGATCGAGTCAGGTAAACGAGTCGATATATCGAGTCAGGTAAACGAGTCGATAGATCGAATCAGGTAAACGAGTCGATATATCGAGTCAGGTAAACGAGTCGATAGATCGAGTCAGGTAAACGAGTCGATATATCGAGTCAGGTAAACGAGTCGATATATCGAGGCAGGTAGACGAGTCGATAGATCGAGGCAGGTAAACGAGTCGATAGATCGAGTCAGGTAAACGAGTCGATATATCGAGTCAGGTAAACGAGTCGATAGATCGAGTCAGGTAAACGAGTCGATAGATCGAGTCAGGTAGACGAGTCGATAGATCGAGTCAGGTAAACGAGTCGATATATCGAGGCAGGTAGACGAGTCGATAGATCGAGTCAGGTAAACGAGTCGATAGATCGAGTCAAGTAAACGACTTAACTGATAGCTTCAGGTAAATAAAATTTATACACACACACACACATATATATATATTTACATATATATATGTATACATGTATATATATGTTTTATATATATATGTATACATGTATATATATGTTTTATATATATATGTATATATATATGTTTTATATATATATGTTATATGTATATATATATGTTATATGTATATATATATGTTAAATGTATATATATATGTTATATGTATATATATATATATATATATGTTATATGTATATATATATATATATATATATATGTTATATGTATATATATATATATGTTATATGTGTATATATATATATATGTCATATGAATATATATATATATGTCATATGAATATATATATATATGTTATATATGTATACATATATATATATGTGTGTGTGTGTATATGGACTGCTGCGATGGCCCAGTGGTTAGCGCACTGGACTCCGACCCTCGTGGTCCCGAGTTCAATTCCCCTGTCGCGGTGGTCGTAAAAATGCCTGCGCTCTGACTGTTCGCTCAAGCCCGAGAAAACGTCATATCGGCTTCAGAAGTCATACGTAGGTGTCGTAGGGGAAGTCACCGCCGTGGCACAGATGTTAGCGGTTGATCAGGAAGGGCAACCAATCAGGCAAGGGTGACACTGCCATATAACCTCTCAATAGTGAATTGAGAGAGGCCTATGTCCTGCAGTGGAATGAATAGCTGTTAAAACAAAATAATTTATATATATATATATATATATATATATATAAACACATACACATACACACATATGTGTGTGTTTG
>NC_061826.1:38694378-38701878 GCF_019202785.1 Penaeus chinensis | reverse complement strand
GCTACCTTAAGAGTCCACTTCAAAACACCCATCTCTCCTGTGACAGATTGAGGGGGGAGTGTGCCTGCAGATTCACCACAGCAGCCTCTGATTGGACCCCGTAGCTCTGTGGGATTCCTATAAACGTGAAACACTCAATGTAGCTCTGGGGTCCATTGGCAAACCCCTGAAGACAAGGCAGAATTTTATCTCACCGGAGACATTGGAGGCCACAGATGCGTAGCTCGACTGAATAGCAAACAGGATTTGCGCCGTTGCTTGGTGCACAGGGCTCGGGCACTGCTGAGAAGGGACAAGGTACAGTTCATCAGGAGTGTTGCTGAGGAAGTTGAAGGTCATTTCTTAGTAAATAACCTTTGTCCTACCTAACAAGTCCTATGAAAACTGAACTCGCAGATGACAGATCATCAGATTGAGGTTCATGAATGTTGGACTGAGTATCTTGAGCAGCTGTAACAGATAGGCCCTCCAGCACGGGGCTTGAATATAATCTTGGCTGCCATGTGGCAGTCTGTTTTCCTTCCTCGGACCTGTTGAGGGTTGAGCTCATTCCTCTCAGAAATGGGACAGGGGATTGATAGGACTGTAACTACTACCATGGTATCACACTGAGCAGTATACCAGGCAAGGTATACGAGGCACACATTCTAAGGACCAGAGACTGGAGCATTCTAGATACACTTCTGAATCCACAATAGACTGTATTCTAGTGCTTTGAGTCATTGCGGAATGCTATCATGAGTTTGGCTGTGGGCTGATTGCAGCCTACATCGACCTCAAGAAGGCGTTTGACTCGGTGCATCGTGAATCCCTACAAGAGATCCTGAGACTTAGGGGAACTCCAACACGGATTATTGATTAATAGCAAGCCTATATACCTGTACTGAAAGTGCTGTAAAGTGTGGTGGGGACCTGTCGAGCTTCGTTCCTGTTAACTCAGGTGTGAAGTAAAGCTGGGTCCTTGCACCAACACTTTTCAACACTTGCATGGACTGGATAATGAGCAGAGTTTCTATCCAAAGTCACTGTGGAGTAACCCTGGGCAATATCAAGGTTACGGACCTCGACTTTACCGACGATGTTGCTATCTGAGTCTCTGGAATCTTTGGTGGCGGTTCTTGATGCATTTAGCAATGAGGCGAAGCTCTTGGGCCTAGAGTCTCCTGGACCAAGACCAAGATGCAGAATTTTAGGGCGACCGTTGAAGTCACAGAGAGTTTTACATATCTTGGTAGTGAAGTCCATGTCTCTTGGATGTCAGACTAGAAAGTCAGTAGACGGATTGGTCTAACAATAAGATAGATGAACTCAGCAACAAGAGCATTTGGAGCCCTTTATATTGCCAGTTTTGCTACATCGAAGCAAAATGCGGATGCTATCTAGTGCCTTGGAGTTTCTCTTGATGCCTTTTGTAAGAAGCCCCTGTGCTGGATCATAGGGTACAGTTGGCAGGACTATGTGTCCAACCGACGGCTACACTGTGAAACCAGCATGGGAGCTGTTACTTGCATAATCGAGGATGCCAACCCAGGCTACATGGGCACCTAGCTTGTTTCCCTGTTGATGACCCTGCCCATTAGGTTGTCTCTTCTCGAGAGGAGGCCCGTGGGATGGCCTAGGAAGTTGTGGCTTAGGCAGCTCGACCAGACCTGTCGCAAGGAACCAGAGATGGATCAAGGACCTGCCTGGAGGATCATCAGGAGAAACCCCCGTGGCTGGAAACGAAGGGTGGATGCGGCTAAGCGCCCCTGTCGTCGTTAGCTCCGTTGATTGATTTCATGTTCCAAATGCTTGTCCTTTTCTATATATATATATATATATTTTTTTTTTTTTAAATTCCCAATTACCATAATTACTAGCTATTACTATTATTACCTACTTTCCTGAATCTGTACTCTAGCATGTTTTCCTGGGAATGATACAACATTGTAATGTATTTTAATATCATGTTTGCTTTGTTCAATACTGGATTCAGAGGCAAAACAATTCCTCCAAGGAAGTTATTACCTCACTTTCCAGTAATCTGTTTTGCCTGTAGTATTTTCGTCTCTTTCTTCTTATTCACTGTGTATGGGTTATGATTCTTTATTGCTTCGCTTTCTTTTTCCTTCCTTATTGTTCTTTTTCATTTTGCTCTTCTACTTTTTCTCTTGAAATCTATCGATTTTAGCTGTATCGACAAAAGATAACAGTGCAACTAATAAAAAGTTACAATTTATAAGAGTGAACCTAATATATAATGTATAATTGATATTATAAATGATGACTGATGCAAAAATATATTACCAAAATGATGACAGATGACAATTTAACAAATAAAAGATAACATAAACTAGCTGATATCAACAAAGCAATGAATATATCTAGCAACAATATACTAAGTACCTGTAATAACTGAGAACAACCTAACTAGCTGCTAAACGATGATAAATAACTAAGATGACAATAACGAAGAATAAACAAAACAGCTAATAATTAAAAGCTTATTACTTGAATTAGAAAAATAATGAATACAACATATTTAACATAATGCTTAATAAAAACAAAAAGCTCAATCGCAATATTAGCTAAAAACAATATGTTCTCATTATATAACGATCTATTTAACCCTCACATTCATCCTCCACTAACCCGTCCCTCCACCACCCCCAACCCACCACCATCCCCACCCCCAACCCTCCACCACCAAGACACGGACGTGGCCATCGACCTGACCCTCGTGGAAGGCATCCCGACGTGGGGCGACGGCACGACCCACAGAGAGACACTCCCCTTCGTCCACTACGAGGTCATGGGCTTCGAGCACCACTTCTACACGCTCTCAGCCGGGAATTTTCACGACCGACTCGGTGACAACTTCGCAAGGGTGCTCTGCCAGGCGGTGGCTGAGAATGGCTGGTTGTAGATTGGCCTGTTGGGCGGGAAGTAATGGTTGTTGGGCCGTACGAACTATCACCAATTCCGAGTGACACGGAGAAACGCCGATCCAGCAATGATCTCGCGAAGAAACACACGTGCCTAAAAGTGACCTTAAGTCATTCCAATTCTGAGCTTGCGGAATACCAGTCCAACTGTGACTTTGTGAAATACAGTTAACCAAAGACTGAACTTATATGAAATACCCAACCCAAAAGTCAACTTGTGAAGAAACGCTAAACCAAAAGTAAACTTGTGAAGAATACGCAGCCCGGAAGTGAAGTTATAAGAAATAACAGTTATATTGTTTTGATTATCACAGTGTTTATGCACCACAAAAACATAACAGGCAATTCATCTGATGGGTGGTACTATGCAACATGATTGTAAATCGTAAATCATAGACCCTATCCTGCATGTGATTCCTCTTGTTGCATCCCGCTATTATCATTATTATTATTAGCGTAGTTGTTATGATAATCGTTATCATTATTATTATTCTCGTAGTTGTTATAATAATCGTTATCTTTATTATTATTAGTAGTAGTTAGAGGTGTTCATATTTATGTCAGATAAGGAAAAAGTTGCTATATATTATGTATTCATCACCACTAACATTATTATTAGGATGATGATCTTGCAAAGATATGCAGTACACAGACACACATTGTAGACACTCCATTTAATAAAAGCTTACCTCTTTGTACTTAGTGTTAACTTTGACTTTTCAGTTATTCAACGAGTATTTCTGAATCTTGTCTTTTTTGTTGATTACCAATTGGACCATTTGCTTCATGTTGTGGAGCAAAACTTCCTTGTTTACAGCTTTTCGGTCCTGATATCAGCTTAACCAGGAAATTTAACCTCTTGTTTAGGCCACACTTATGCCTTCGCCGTTGTTTGTTTGTTTTTGTTTTGACGTAACGTGATTTTCTCATTTCGCCCAAAATCACCTGCGCATCATCCATTAGCGGATGTTCTGTACGTACAATATAGAAATTCTGGACGAACGCGTGGGTGCTCCAGTGTATTTTCGGTTGGTACAATAATTGGTTATTTTCATATCTGTATTCATATGACGTACCTTGATTTAGAATGGTATAAGAATCAATGGCCATGGTAGTTCTAATGCAATATATATTACTCCTTATTACAACTTTTCAACTCGTCGATCCCCAATGGAATTACAAGTTTTCTGTCGACCTTCTAGCACTTAATACAAGGACAGAAAAAAATAATAATGATAAAATCGATATGAGTTGCAGGAGTAGTAGCAGTATGATGAAAAGGAAACAGCAGCATTATATACACTACACACAACTTTTCAACTTCAAGTCATAATAATCAGTTCACGGACAACACAGAGTTGGAAGTGTACTTAACTACTGGTTTTCCTGTATGCGAGAGACGGTGACGAGGTGGGAGACACACTCGCTAGCTCAAGAGACGCTGACAGAAATATATCCTTTAAGGACAGTAAAGTTGTGATAGACGATGAGGGCGGAAGGTTTGGCTAAAAGTAGTGTTGCCAGAGCTGCTGGAATTTCTGAAGATTTACTGAAAATTTAACCTAATGTCTTAATTCAAGGAATTAGCGTAATTTAAGAAGAAATCTAATGATGCAGGATGTTCTTCAGATTTTTACGAATTGTTAGCGAGAATTAATTTTGGAAGATTGAGGCCGATATCAACCACTCCGAGGCCCCCTGTTCTATGCGATATTCGGGTCTCTCTTTGTCTAAGCATTTTAAAATATATTATATTATATGAATATATTACAAACGTTCCATCGGTAGTTAGACAGCATTTCGATGTTGATGATAGATATGTGCCTTTCTGTTTAATATTATTTGTATAGATCTCACACCAACATGATATATACATGTTTTATTCTGCTTTTTTTTTTCAAATACGGGACTCCCTATTAAACCTGTGCTTGTAACAATACAAATGACTATTTTCTGATACACCAGTTTGATCTCATTCACTTGATATCTGACACCACTGTTCCATTTATCTAACTTCATTGTTCTTCGAAGTTGTTATTCTTATTATGAGTAAAGAGGAAAGGTTGAACTTGACTCGCCTCCTGACTGGATTTTTAGTGTTGACAATGTATTTTAATTCCAATAAAGGAAACACCGTAGATCTGGTCTCTATTTTGTAAACCTTTCTCATTTTATTCAATCCACTGTTGCCTTTAACTCTAAAATGATATTAGCTGGTTCCCTTTTCACTGTAAAAAAAAAATATATATATATATATTACATTCAAGATTACATACAGTTACTTTCAATTTCCTTTACAGTCTGCCATGAAGAACACATACATATATACTGAAGTAATGCTGGCTACTACTGATAATGGGAGCTTGCACACGTGTCTAGAGGTACGCGCACACACAGGCCCAGCTGCCGTCGGAATGGATGGCCTGATGTTTGTGTCTTGTGGTTTAATACCATCTTTGACTGATTTGACTCATTATACTCAAAAACAAACCCTAGAAATTTGATTCGTGAGAGGAGATTCCCATTCAGATATGATAAAGGATTCGACAAAAAAAAATCGACATTTATACACAGCGAATGAGAAATCACTGGCATTCAACAAGACTAACCTGTCAGAATAAAGAGCAAGAAGAGATATGCCATCGCCCTCTTATGCACTGAAATATGCATTCGAAATAAACTCTGTTTACTTTTCTATTACACTTAGAAAAAAAGGAAACAGAAAACTTTGAAAAAAATCTTTGGTTTTCTCGCCTGCTGTATTCCTAAACTTGCTCTTTTATCTATGTTGTTGTTAGTTGCTGTAATATTATTTCTTCACGTTTAACATACTTGATATTAAGTTTTGTATGTCTTTTGTGTGTATTTTCTTTCCATATTTTTTCAGTAAAGGAGCTACTTTTAAAAACAGCTTTTACATTTTACATTAGGGATCTTTAAAAAGTATTTCTAGCGCTTTAACGAATCAAATCCCAAGACCTCCTAATGGGAAGTTGAAAGGAAAGCTTTTAACGTCTATTGAACACAGTCCCAGAAACACGGTCTCAGGCTTTTTTTTTTTTTTTTTTTTTTTTTTTTTTTTTAGTCTTATATCGCTGAACGACACGAAGAATTTGAACGATTGATGTATTCCGGGTTATCAGTACTATGGTGAATCCAGAGATATGTTATGTGTGCGTGTGCTTTGCGTGCGTGTATGTGTGCGTGTTCATTTCTCTGTGATGTAAGTAAAAAAATAAAAAAAAAATAAACATAGATACCAATATCAGAGATCACAAAATATTCGTACAACGCATGCGCGGCCAATAGCGCTCGGGGTTCACTGGTCGCACTTGAAGGCAAGGCTGTGTACTCATTAGACCTTGCTTGAAGGAGTCCTAGTGTGGTCCTCGCTCCCTCCAGGTATCGTTTCTCATACTCTTTCTCTTTCTATTTATATTTTGTTTATTTGTCTATCTGTCAGAGCACACTTCAAGTTCAAATACTTACCACGTATCCTTTAATCCACGTACGTATCTTGCGAGGCAGAAATAACACAGCACCCATACCCAGACACGCTTTTCCCTCGTCTCTCTGCCAGCGTTCCAGAATCACCTGACGAAGCGCAGGAGGACATGAGGCCGTGCGCTCTCCTGCTGGCGCTGCTGTGGGGCGTCCACTTCGCGAGGGGCAGCCCGTCCGTGTACCTCGTGGACGACATCTTCGGGAACTTCCTCTTGGTGAAGGGAGCCACGCTGTTGCAAGCCACTTTCAATGTCTCTGCTGATTCGCTTTGTAAGTGTGTCCTTCCTGTGGTAGGCCTACTTTTGTCGTTGTGGTCGGCTCTTCCTCTTATTTATTTATTTTATTTTATTCATTTAGTATTTTTTGTGCATACTGGGTTACGAAAAAAAAACAAAAAAACTTTCGAAGTGGGGGGACAAAAAAAAACATTTGAAGTGGGGGGACCAAAATAATATATAAATTTTATTTATTTATTTATTTGTGCATATTGGGTTACAAAAAAATAAAAACTTTCGAAGTGGGGGGACCAATGTACTCTAACGCACATTAGTTAAGTCAGTTACTTACTTCCATCAAGTTTTCGTCGTATATTTCACACTAAAATGAAATGGCCAATTAATAATGTCACCAAGCGAGCAAAGTTAATGTAAGGTTATCTAGATCAACCATGGATGACGCTATTACCAATTATTTGTAGCAGTATACCTGCTGTCGAGACATGAAGAAACTGCCGTTGTGTGTGTGTAAGGTGTGTGTGTGTGTGTGTGTGTGTGTGTGTGTGTGTGTGTGTGTGTGTGTGTGTGTGTGTGTGTGTGTGTGTGTGTGCGTGCAATATTATATGTGTATATATATATATATATATATATATTATATATATATGTATATATATGCAGGTAAGTAAAAGTAAAGTAAATGTTAAGAAAAACTTTAATTGAAATTCACGAAATATATACATTTTTTTTGCGACTAATCAAACTGTGCTGCTTTAATCTCATCCTTTAAAAGGCCTTTTTTACATAACGAAAATAAAGAATATTTCTCATGACGCAAAACATATAATCTCACACACACA
>NC_061826.1:38686878-38691878 GCF_019202785.1 Penaeus chinensis | reverse complement strand
TTATATACCTCAGAATATGAGACATTTTATGAACTTGGAGTATTTTATTCCGAAAGAACTCAGAGACACTTTCGTTTTCAGGGAACAACCACAGTGTGTTCTTTGAGTACCACTGGTTTGAAGGATATGGTCGCCACTGAACAAGAAAACAGCACTTTCATGTTGTGGAACAGTTAGTGTTGTGAAGAATTTGTTATAGATATATCTGGCAAAGAATTCCGTGAAAATTGTATAGTTTGTTGTAAAATTAAGGATATATATTGTTAATATTTGATACTGACGATATTGTACATTTTCTTTTTTTTATTATTTTCTCTGAAGTAATGATTTCCATTTGTTTTGAAATGATGATGCTAAGGATTAGTAATGATTGATAGTAGCACATGCGGCTAGCATATGTGCTACTATCTCTTACTAATTCTCTCTCTCTCTCTCTCTCTCTCTCTCTCTCTCTCTCTCTCTCTCTGTGTGTGTGTGTGTGTGTATATATATATATAAATATATATATATATATATATATATATATATATATATATATATATATATGGCCAAAAGCTTCAAGGGGTACTGTCCAAAAATGGCAATTTCGAGACAAGCCTACCACCGGACCGGAAAATGTTGATTTTATAAGTCTTATGGAGGCTACTGTCATCAGTGCATTAGGGACGCCACACGAGCATTACTTTGAAATCCAATTCACTGCAAATCCTATATCTCAACGGTGGCTGATTGTCACAAATAGCTGCATTTTGACTACATTGGAAAGCTTTGGGTTGGCCGCTTTTACTGCTCTGTTTTGTCCTGAACGACAGTGTACCATTTTCAGTATACAGGTAGCAAGATTTTACAGTTACAGAAAAAAAGATAGAAAGGATTACAGAATTATTGTCAAAGAACTTTATTAATTTATATTTCTAGGCCATAGAAGGGTAGACAAAAATACATATAAAATTAGGAGGAATGGTTAAACATCAACAACAATAAGTGTTTTATAATTTGTGATTTTTTTGCTTTGAAACCACTACAGTAAAGAAATATATGTTTCGCATTGTGAAATATCTTCGTTATTTTTGTTATGTACAAGAATTCGATTAGTGCAGCACAGCTTGATTAGTCACGGAAAAAAAATGTTTCGTGAATTATTGTCTAATTTTCAAATAATAGAGCAAACTTTGAAAGGCGTTTTTCTTAACATTGACTTTTAAGACTTTTAAGCCATATATATATATATATATATATATATATATATATATATATAAAAGTGTGTGTGTGAGCAAATTCATACATATTGACACATACACACCCCTGTAACCGTGTGTGTGTGTGTGTGTGTGTGTGTGTGTGTGTGTGTGTGTGTGTGTGTGTGTGTGTGTGTGTGTGTGTACATACATACATATATATATATGTATATATATATCTATATATATATCAGTAAAATCATCGCTAACAATCCCTTTACACTGCCATGAATCCCTCTCCCGCCCACCACCCGCCCAGCCACACCCGACGGAACCTTCTGGCTGGCCGGGGACGGGCGCCTGTACCTGACCGTCAGTGGGACGATGAGAGCAGGGGTCGCCGTGGTCGAGTGCAGCAGGTTCCCCGGCTTCCGACTGGGGTCCTTCTCCTCCCTCGAGTCCATGGCCGTCCTGAAGGGATTCTACGAGAGAGATGGTGAGGAGGGATGGGGAAATGGCTGCGTCAGGGACAGATAAAAGGACTGGGGGATGGACAAATGGGTGCGTTTAGGACAGATAGAAGGTTCCCGGAATTGGAAAATGGGTGTCTCTGGGACAGACGGAAGATAAGGGGATGGGGAGAGGCGTGTGCAATAGGGAGAGATAGGTAGTTAGCAGATAACGGACTATATTCATGAATAATGAACAGGTACATAGTGGGATAGCTATTGGGGTAAACAGAAGATTCAGTACCTCTTTACTATGAATGATCCTCTTATATCCCCATACTCTTACCAGGCTCTCTTTCCTCACAGCGGGTTAAGGTGACGCTTGGTTCTATTCCTCCACAGTCTCTCAGGTGTTAGTCGACCTATCACCCAACAACGTTTGGGGAGATGGAACGCACTACAATCCAGCAAAGAGCCTCTACGCCAGGAACATTATCGGAGGTTACAACTACGCCATAGTAGACGGGGCCTTGACCCAAAAACACGCCAGCACGCAAGTCAGGTTGCTGTGTCAGGCAGATCTCGCTAACGCAATAGTACCTTAAAGTACGGACTTCCGACATTACACCAGGTCCTCAAGCAGCTCCTGGTACCAGTACCAGTTCTATCAGACTGTTGATAAGCTATAAAACGAAGATCGAAATTCAGTTACTTAACGGTAATGTTCCTGTTAAATTGACAGCACAGTGGAGAAAAGGGATGCACGGGAACGGATTACCGCATTGCATGAGATGCGATTGACGCGTTTCAGTGTTCTTTATCAGAATTACTAATATATCCTATTATTATTACAGTCCAGGAAACTAGGAAAAGTAACTGAACCGTTCTCTTAGATGTAACAAAAACTTAATCCGTGTTTGTGGAGTTGAGTTCCTTGAAGGCGGCTTCCGTACGCGCCACAAAGGTTCATACACGATTGATATCTCATCCAAGTCTCAATGTACATTCACAATGGTAACATCCCAAAGCATTAACTTTTATGCTCAAATCTTAATCCTGCACGTGTGGAGAACAAACAGAACTGATTGATCCTACCTTACCATGTATTGATATGCTATGACCTTATATACTGCACGAGAACCTAGGGTCAACGTTGTTATCCTCAGCAACAACGACACGATGTATTGTTAAAATAAATTAATAGTAATGATCTGTATGGTATTCAAATTATGTATATATCTCCCATTTCGTGAAATATGTTGACAAAATCAATGTAAACATTTTTGATAAGAGTACTGTTAGGTTCAAATTTAAAGCACAGAATTTCCAATTCCTTTAAATGTTTCCCATAAGACTTCAAGGATGTTTAATAACATGATACTTGCAAACAACGTCCTAGTAAAGGCTGTCATACCTATGTGCGAGACCAGAAACAAATACATTTGTCAGAGAAAACAAAAGAACAAAAGTAACCTTCACTGGAATAGCCCCAAAATCTAAAATTATTAGAAATAATTTATATTTTTCTTTTTGTTCTGACATATTTAATATTAGTTATATGATAATATATATGCATATGTATATACATATATATATATATATGTGTATTTATACATATATATATATACATATATATATGTATATATATATATATATATATATATATATATATATATATATAAATATATATATATGTTTCTTTTATCAGTAAAAAGAGGGTGATATGCAGATTATTTTGGTTGATTGCCAAAATTCTATACACAAATACCAGCTCTTTCATGAAAAACAGTGAATATACTTGCTATGCTATTTTGTACATCTGGTAACATATCTTACATCCTCGGCCTAGGTTCTGTGGATCTGCTATAAACTATAATTACGTCATCAAACTATATAAATACAATGTAAATCCTTTAGGTGTGAGCCTTTCAATATATTCCTTGAATCTAGAGCATATACACTCTGCTGATTTGGAGTAACCCTTCCTACCACAACGAAAGGGAAAGAATCTGCACAGCTTCCACACTAAATATATGTCATTTGTTAACTAAACTGTTTTCATTAAAAGGGCTGTAGGCAAGAAGTACTTCACGTACGGGAAAAAAAAATCGTTGTGATAGGGTATGAGGCAGCCCAATGAACAATTCACTATATGGACTAAATTTGACGTCTTCTGTTCAGCTGTTCTCTCTGTTAAATGCTGTCGAATCCACGTAAACATCAGTCATTGGAGTCCATTATTTTCTAGTTTCTCATTGCTTAAAACGTAAGGTTATGGTACTACACATTAAGGTTTTGTGCAATAAAAAAAAAGATGAAATTATCTGAATCAGGCTATTCACACATGCAACGCACTCGTCTCCTTTGCTTAAGATACGTCACGAATAATTAATTTACAGGAACTGTATAGAAGAAAACACACACACACACACACACACACACACACACACACACACACACACACACACACACACACACACACACACACACACACACACACACACACACACAGACACACATACACACACACACACGAATATGATGAAGGCCTTTTCGCATTTACACACACACACACACACGCACACATATATATTTATATATATATATATATATATATATATATATATGTGTGTGTGTGTGTGTGTGTGTGTGTGTGTATATATATATATATATATATACATACATACATACATACATACATACATATATAAATATATATATAGATATATATAGATATACATAGAGAGAGAGAGAGAGAGGGAGTGAGAGAGAATACACACACACACACACACACACACACACACACACACATATATATATATATATATATATATATATATACATATATATATATGTGTGTGTGTGTGTGTGTGTGTGTGTGTGTACATACACATGTATATAAAGCATGAATCCTGCACATGCATGTATGAAAGTCATATCGACGCAAACTTGTTCCAGTGTTTGACTTTTATTGTATGTTCGTTCAATACTCTATTCACTTTTTTTTCCTTTTTGTTTTCTTGTAATGTCGTTTCGTGCACCGTGTTGTTAATTTATACCTACTGCGTCAACTATAGATTTGTAGGTCTTTAACACCCATTAAAAAACAAATGTTTCAGCCATAAGTTTCTTAGTTTCTATTTTTATTTCTAGTTAACTTCTATTTGATTTTTATTCTTATTCTTCCCTATGTATCTCATATGAAGCGAAGTTGACGTGGGATTTATTTGGGTTAAATTAATTTTCTGATCAGTTATAGTTTTTCAACAAAATGATACCCTAACAATTCCCTACAAAACCTTGAGATTATGGTTAAATGATACAAGATGATAGTCTATTCAAATTCCATTGGCTCCCAAATAATCTACGTACA
>NC_061826.1:38679378-38681878 GCF_019202785.1 Penaeus chinensis | reverse complement strand
ACCAAAACAGATGATTAATGATTTCTAAGACTATTTGACTACTTAGGACTATTTAAGACCAATTATTTAAGACTGTAATGTTATTTAAGACTATTTATTGAAGTCTATAAAGCTATTTAAGACTTTTTTTTTAAATATAAGACTATTTAAGACTATTTATTTAAGACTATAAGGTTGTTTAAGACATTTTTTATGACTCTAAGACTATAAGGCTATTTAAGACTATTTTTTAAAGACTATACGACTTTTAAAGACTATACGACTATTTAAGACTATAAGACTATTTAAGGCTATGAAACTATTTAAAACTATTTATTTAAGACTATAAGCCTATTTAACAAAACAGCAATGAAAGCATTGAATTATATACTCACGCGGGTGGCTCCTTGCTCTTCCTCGAAACCGGACCTTTTGTTCTGCTGTTAATGGCTGGTGACCTTTCGTGACCTGAGAGCTCCCCCGCCAAGTAGCCGAGGTCAAGTCACGGCTGCTGAACATCCTGCTGCCAAAACACACATGTCTGAAATATAAGCGACTTTGTACGCTGATTTGTACGCCGTTTGTGTGGGCGGTGTTCGGGAGGTAGTTCACAGGTTAATGCGCTTGAATAAAACAACTCTTCTGGTATATATTTTTTTGAAACTATCTATTGTTCTATTAAAAGGAGAACAAGTGTAGCGAGCGAAGAACAGGGGAGTGGGCATAATCGATGTATTTTATATTATTTTTATAGGAGGAAAGAAACCACGAATATATATATATATATATATGTATATATATATATATATATATATATATTCAGAGAGTTACTTCGTTTAGCAATATGTTTTACTGTATATATGTTAAACATAATAGTGTTTCATAGCGGAGTGATGTTATTATTCCTTGATTTTATGCTGCGAATATCAACAATATAATCAGTTGCTTAAAATAAAAAAGAAAAGAAAAGAGAAAGAAATGTAAGGCGAGAGAGAAGGGAGATAAAATAAAATTGAAAAAATCGTATCTGGCAACCCACCAGCTCAGCGCATGATCTCGTAAAATAAGCGACCGAATTCTTTCAGTCACTCCCCTGGTGTGAAACGAACAGGTAAATTGCTTTAGAAAAATGGAATTAAAAAGAAAGACGGAGAGACAGAGATGTGGAGCTTGAGAGAAAGAGGAGAGAGGGGAGAGAAGCGTTCGTGGAGCTTGAAGAAGTCCGAGGGAGAGAGAAGAATTGTTTTCATGGCGATGCGTTAATACGTTAACTAATTACCAGCTGTGTTACCTTCCTCTCTGAACTTTCAAATATCACACACACACACACACACACACACACACACACACACACACACACACACACACACACACACACACACACACACACACACACACACATATATGTGTGTGTGTGTGTATGCATGTATGTATGTATATATATATATATATATATATATATATATATATATATATATATAATCAGGGCCGTGATGAATTCGGCTTCTCAATCAATAGGATATGAAACCACCTGATACTGACAGAGATTAATTATCAAACATACTTCTTAGTTTAACTCTGATATATCGCTTATATTTCATTTTTCACTTATATTATTAAACATGATACGACACAATGCTATTTTTATACTAATTATTGCTAATATTAATGCTAATGATTACTAATGTTAAAGCTAATGACTGCTAATATTATTTCCAATGATTGCTAATGTTGATGCTCATTATTGCATTGATGCTTATGACTGCTAATGCTAATGCTGATTCTTGACAATGATAATCCCATTACTAATGATTGCTAAGGACAACCATAATGATAACTCACACAGTAATATGAAATAAAACGCAAGTCTTTACAATGCTGAATACAATGATATCCACACTGCAATGACTAAAACGAGCTTTATGACAAAAACAAAAAAATAATAATAATAATAAAAACAATAAATAAAAAATAAGAGCACCTCGCCGCAGAGGAACATATCAGAACTTCGGCGTAGATAGGCTATTAGTTTTATTTTGTCTATTTCATTTTGTTTTTCATTGGTTGTTCTTCTTGATTAAGGTGTGGTAAGAAAATATGGGGTTGCAGGGGATCTCATACATGTGTGTGTGTGTGTGTGTGTGTGTGTGTGTGTGTGTGTGTGTGTGTGTGTGTGTGTGTGTCTGTGTATGTGTGTGTGTGTGCGTGTGTATATGTGTGTGTGTGTGTGTGTGTGTGTGTGTCCGTGTCCATAAGGTTAACACTCAAGCAATTGATCAACCCAATTTCCGCATATATTGAAGAGTTACGTAAGGTAATATGTGACAATTTGCTTCCTGTTCATATTTACGTCGTTACTCATTTTTCTATGAATTAGGTTTACAGTTGTTTAATTCTTTGACTTGACTTATTTTCCATTTCTTTTATGTACTAACACTCCATTCCCTTCTTTTGGCACATTTTTAAAAATCTCAAATCATATCTACCTTTCTTTTTTTTTCCCTGTTTCTGGTGTTCTTCT
>NC_061826.1:38649378-38661878 GCF_019202785.1 Penaeus chinensis | reverse complement strand
GCAGCTCAGCAATTCAACGACGAAATTATGCTGATCTAACGACGCTGTGCAACTAGGGGGGAAGGGGAAAGGGGGGATGGGAGGCAGGGGGGGAAACGGAGGATAGAGAAGGGCAAGGGAGGAGGGGGGGGGAGGGCAAGGGTGGAGGAAGGGGAGGGCAAGGGAGAATCCACAGGGACCGCGGTTTTGCCTCCGAGGTTTTGCCCTGTCACCTGTTTTTTTTTTGTTTTTTTAAGTTGTTGTTTGACGTCTATATTTGCGTGTGGTTTGGTTTCGGCTTTACTTGCTGGCTTGTGTGATTGTTTTATGTGGTTTATCTGTAGGTTTATTCTCTCTCTCTGTGTTTAGGATTTAATTGTTTGGTTTGGTTAAGTTATTCTAAAGGACCTGGAGAAAATCTAAGATGAGAAAGCAATGAAAACTACGTTCATTGATGTCAAAATTAATCTGGAGAAGCCAGTCGATTCGAAATACCCTGACGCGCCTCCAGCGACCAAGTCTTGGCGCATGGAGCTCGTGACGTCACAGCCAGTCATTGTCGATCTCTTAGAAATGCATTATACTACTGATGTATTTATTTTTATCTAAATATAAGTATACAGAATTCCATATTTGTGAAATATCCATTCCTTAAATATGCGATGGATTCTATTTTATTATATACGCAATATTTTTACTAGAAATACTTGTAACATCCATACTTGCGCATGCGCAGCTATCTACTGGGAAATTTGACAGTTCACTTGTCAGTCCTCATTGCTCGTTCCAAAAGTAAAGTTTGTATACATTGTTTGTTGTGTTTCTGCATTCTTTCCGGTGATATCGATCCCTTACTGAAATAGTTACGATCTCGGGGATAACACAGTGAATTCAGTGAAGTACAAGAACCGTATTCCAGCTGCAGCATTTCGTCTGAGGTTCACTTACCAGCCCCTTCACTCCAAGCATAAGGTAAACCCAATTAGTGTCTTTAAATGTACAGTCGGTGGCGATCGGGTTGGGGAGGGGGGGGGGGGGGTGAGATCTCGGCAGGGGAATACGGCGACTTGGAAGGGCCTCGGGTTAGGAAGGATTTGGGTTCCTACGGCGACTTTTGTGCATTTAGGAAGGCGTTCGTTCGCTCGTTCGCTTCGAATCTCCCGTGGTCGAATCCTGTCTCGGGTGCTTCTGTTTTCCACTTTCTCTATCATGTGAAAATAAGATTCTTAGCTCGTTTTTCTCTTCTTCTTCATTTTCCACTCTCTTCTGCTTTATAAATGGCCTGGTATGAGCGGAATCCTGCCCAACCCCCCCTCCCCGCTCAAAAAAAAAAAAAAAAAAAAAAAAACGGATTTCCCAAGAGTATTTACCAATAAACCACCACCTTTTATTTTCGTAATTTATGCATCTCCATTGAATCCACCTGAACATCTCGTGTGCTTGCGCGAAGGAAAGATCTATTGCGGTTTTCGGACATCGGGTATTCTCGCTGAATGAATAAATATGCAAGTGGTTGCAATTAAAACGTGTTTGCGATACAGATAAGTCCCCCCTTGCAACTTCAGAAGGAAACTAGCTTGTTCGCATCTCATTATGGCGCGTTTTCTTCCTCTTTTTGGCCAACCGTTTAGCATTGGGGAATAGATAAAATGATTTTTATGCGAATTATAGTTTTTTCTTTTCTCTTTTAAACGAATTATATATCTTTTACTTTATTTTCTATACGAATTATGTATTTCTTCTTTTTCTTGTTTTACAAGTACGAATAATATTTTCTTTTTCTTTTTATACTAAGTGTGTATTTCTATATATTTTTATACGAATTATATGTTTTTTTATTTTTTATTCTATACGGATTATATATTTATTCTTATTTTATACGAATTATATATATTTTTATGGGAATTATATTTTCAACGTCTTCATTCGTTTGCTTTGATTGGTTTTTGATAATATTGTTTTATATTTTTTCTTTATTTCTTGCTTTGTCTTATTCTTATATTTGTTTACATTATTTATAATATCGAATAATTGTCGATAGCTTTCTAAACTAAATTTTGAAAGCTAGAATAAGAAAATAAATAAATAACTGAGTGCTTGAATGTTACCCATTCACGATGCTACGTCAGGCTCCGTGCTTAAGAATGCATTTACAAGCCTTTACAACGTTCAAGTTTCCTTATGCGCGGGCTAGTGTATAATCTTAATGCCTCTTGAAGGAAATTATGATAATAATAGGACGAATAAATTATTCTTTTCTTATCTTTTAAGAGACTTTGCCTTAAAAGATCTGCTGAGTCTGACTGTGGTCTTGGCGAAGGGATGTTTGTAGGTTCAGCTGACTCAAAATTTCTCGAGTATACCATTTTGTGGTTAATTATAATAATGATAATGATAGTATGATGAATAATAATATGGTGATGACGATATATATATATATATATATTCTTTCTTTTTTTTTTACCTGTCTACGAATCGAAGTTTTAGAATATTGTACCTGAATAAAACAGTTTTCGTTGATTCGTGAGATCATAAATGCATATGTTAATGATGATGATGATGATGGCGGTGAAAATAGTAATAATGATGATGGCAGTAATAGTAGGAGTGATACTACTAGAAATAAAAGTGAAAATAATTATACTACATCTGCTACTAATAGTAATGGTTAAGATGATGATAAAAGTAGTAGTAATAATAATGATAATGATATTAGCAATAATGACAATGATAATAATAGAAATAGAAATAATGATAATGCTTATAATGATGATGATAATAATGATGATAATATGGATAATAATGTTGCTAATTATAATATTAATGATAATAATGATGATAATAATGATAATAATAATGATGATAATGAGATAACCGTACTTATGATAATAATGATAATGGAAATAGAAATGGTATTCAAAATAACTTTGATACTAACAATGATAATGATGACATTAATAACACCAATGGTGATATTGCTAATGCCGATGATCGAGTAATGATAATAGTAAAGATGATTAAAGTAATGGTAATAATGATGATAATATTGAATAATAATTATAATAGATACAATAGTAAGTAATAATAATGATAATTATGGTGTGTTATCGAGCGACGCACCCTTCAGAGTGTCACAAGGGTGTCACGCGAATCCACAATCCAAACCTAGCCTTTCCTACCTTCTGTTTATTCCCTACCCTGTTCCCCTGTACCCTCCCCTCCCTCCCCTTTATTAGCACTTCATGCCAAATTACAGAAAATGCGACAAGAAGAACTCTGGCTGTGTGAGGGTGTTGTGGGCAGTGTCTGAGTGGTGACATGCAGAGGATATTTTCGTTATTTCGCGGTAACTATGAGGCCGCTGCAGCTGTACGTGTTGTTTCATTACTCTGTTTCGTATGCTTTATAAGATGGCAGTGTCCATTTCCCTCTATCTTTATTGATGATGATAATAATCATAATGATGATGATGATACCTGCAATAATAAGAATGATAATGATAACAAAATTGATGATAATGAAAAGAAGAATAAGAGGAAGCACAAGAAGAAAGACGAAAACAATATTAACAACTACCATTAGCCACCAGAGAGCCTTTTAACTTGCTCTCTCCTCTTCCCCATCCCCGGCCCTCGCTCCAAAGAAGAATCCACACGAATCCTTCTTATCTCGCGGATTTTTCTTGCCCTTCCCCTTAACAAGAAGAGAATCGTCTCATTTCAAAGGCCCCGAAGAATGCACGCAGGCAATGCGCCACGCTGGCAACACGGAAAACGCACACAGGCAACGCCCACACATGCAGCACTCAGGTACGCAACACGCACGCAGGCAACACGCACGCAGGTAAAGCCCACGCAGGAAACACGCACGCAGGCAACACACACACCCATGCAGCACGCACGCACGCACGCAAAACGCACGCACGAATTCACTCCCACGCTCCGGAGACGCCTTATCAGTGAGGTTGTATTTCATCACGCAGTTTTGTGTTATCAGCTGCGGGCCCGGTGTCTGCCGCCCCGCCCTCTTATCAGATCGTTTAAGATGGCGAGCGTGGTTGCGACTTGCGAGGGAGGGAGCGTTAAGGGCTGGGGGGTAGGGGGTTGTTGTCTGTGTCTGTCTGTTTTGTGAGGTGGGTAATCGCGGCTGTCTTTTGAGGTTTTCTGTTTTCGTTTGTTTTCCTCCTCTCCCCTCCTTCTTTCTGTCTGCTTCTCTCTCTGTCTCTCTCTCTCTCTCTCTCTCTCTCTCTCTCTCTCTCTCTCTCTCTCTCTCTCTCTCTCTCTCTCTCTCTCTCTCTCTCTCTCTCTCTCTCTCTCTCTCTCTCTCTCTCCTCTCTCTCTCTCTCTCTCTCTCCTCTCTCTCTCTCTCTCTCTCTCTCCTCTCTCTCTCTCTCTCTCTCTCTCTCTCTCTCTCTCTCTCTCTCTCTCTCTCTCTCTCTCTCCCCCCCTCTCTCCCTCCCTCCCTCCCTCCCTCTCTCTCTCTCTCTCTCTCTCTCTCTCTCTCTCTCTCTCTCTCTCTTTCTCTTTCTCTCTCCCCCCCCCCCTCTCTCTCTCTCTCTCTCTCTCTCTCTCTCTCTCTCTCTCTCTCTCTCTCTCTCTCTCCCTCTCTCTCTCTCTCTCTCCCTCTCTCCCTCTCTCCCTCTCTCCCTCTCTCCCTCTCTCCCTCTCTCCCTCTCTCCCCCTCCCTCCCTCCCTCTCCCCCTCCCTCCCTCCCTCCCTCCCTCTCCCCCTCCTTCTTCTCCCTCTCCTTCTCCTTCTTCTTCTCCGTCCCTCCCTCTTACTCTCTCCTCTTCAATTATCCCCATCACTTCCACGACTTACTTTCTTTCGTCATCTCTCTTCCTGGTTGTTTGTCTCTTCCTTGCTTGTTTGTTTGTCTCTCCTTTGCCTGTTTGTTTGTTTGTTTGGGACTGAAGATGGGACTCCTTTGGGCAACGTGGTAATTGCCCGTGTTTGGTAACAGTGGGTCGAGGATCCTTTGTGAATATGGTGTGTCAGTGTGTTTGTTTGTGTCTTCGTAGTGTGTGTGTGCGTGTGTGAGAGTGTGTTTATGTGTGTGTGTGTGTGTGTGTGTGTGTGTGTGTGTGTGTGTGTATGTGTGTGTTCGTGTGTGTGTGTGTGTATGTGTGTGTTCGTGTGTGTGTGTGCGTGCGTGCGTGCGTGCGTGTCCGAGTGTGTGTGTGTCTTTGTGTATGTGCTTTATGAGTGTATCATCACATGTATTTTATTAGTCGTATAGTTCTGTCGAACAAACAGACAAACCAAGAGACAAAGAGAGTAATAGTCCCCAGACAAAGGTCTCTTTTTCACCCAATCACCTACCTTGGAGAGGGGATGGGTACGTGAGGGGTAGGCTCCGGGGGTCAAGTGGGTGGGTAGGGGGCCCGGAGTCACATGGGAGGGTAGGGGGTGGGGTCACATGGGTGGGTAGGGGGTCTGTGTCACATGGGGGGTAAGGGGTAGGGTCACGTGAGGGCTAGGCTCCGGGGGTCACGTGGGTGGGTAGGGGGCCCGGAGTCACATGGGAGGGTAGGGGGTGGGGTCACGTGGTGGGTAGGGGGTCTGTGTCACATGGGTGGGTAGGGGGAGGGGTCACGTGGGGGGGTAGGGGGTCGGTGTCACATGGGGGGGTAGGGGGCGGGGTCACATGGGGGATAGGGGGTCGGTGTCATAAGTGTGGGTAGGGGGTAGGGTCACGTGGGGGGTAGGGAGTGGGGTCACTTGGGAGTGTAGAGGATGGGGTCACATGGGGGGTAGGTTGTGGGGTCACGCAGGTGGGTAGGGGGTCGAAGTCATAAGAGTGGGTAGGGGGTAGGGTTACGTGGGTGGGTAGGGGGTGGGGTCACATGGGTCGGTAGGGGGTGGGGTCACGCAGGTGGGTAGGGGGTCGAAGTCATAAGAGTGGGTAGGGGGTAGGGTCACGTGGGTGGGGGGGGGGTGGGGTCACATGGGTGGGTAGGGGGTCGGTGTCATAAGAGTGGGTAGGGATTGGGGTCACGTGGGTGGGTAGGGGGTAGTCACATGGGAGGGTAGGGGGTGGGGTCACGCAGGTGGGTAGGGGGTCGAAGTCATAAGAGTGGGTAGGGGGTAGGGTCACGTGGGTGGGGGTAGGGGTTTGGGGGGTGGGTGGGTGGGGAGGAGCTCTGACGTCCAGATGGGGAGGCAGAGGATGAGAGAACCTAGAGACGGGGGGGGGGGGGGGGGGGGGGGGGGGGGACGGAGGCCTACTGAGAGTAATAAAAACCGCGTCGCTCGTATTTCGTAGATAGGCCTATCGTTTCAAATGAGGTTTTATGCGAATTTAATTATTTTAGGTGAATGCTGAGAGAGGTTTAAACGTGGCGATGTGGGCGCGGGCGTGGTTGCTAATTCGGTACACATGAACAAATACATAGATATAAACTTAATGGAATTATAAACACAGTCAGAGTTTAATGTAAAAAAAAAAAAAAAAAAAGAGAATTTGAGGGGGTAATTCAATTAGGAAGAGAGCGTGTATGCTTTTTTGTGAAGCTTTGCATGTATACTATGTGTATTTGCGTATAAGCAAATATAATTATATGTGTGAAAGAGAGAAGGGGGGGGCGAAAGAGTTAGATAGCGATAGAGAGAGAGAGAGAGAGAGAGAGAGAGAGAGAGAGAGAGAGAGAGAGAGAGAGAGAGAGAGAGAGAGAGAGAGAGAGAGAGAGAACGAGAGAGTGAGATAGAGCGAGAGAGCGAAAGAGTGAGATAGAGCGAGAGAGCGAAAGAGCGAAAGAGTGAGAGAGCGAAAGAGTGAGAGAGAGCGAGAGCAAGCGAGACAGACAGACAGACAAACAGTTACAAACAGACAGTGACATACAAACAGACAGTGACAAACAGACAGTTACAATCAGACAGTGACAAACAAACAGTGACAAACCGACAGACAAACAAACTGACTCGCAAGGAAAGTGAGATAACGGCCTTCCGGATCGCTTCCAAGAAAAGCTCACGTGAAAGGCAGGTCTTCTAACGTGGGATTCCTGAGGTGGTATTTTTCCATTTCTCTTTTAATCTTTTCTTTTCTTTTCTTTTGTCTTTCTTTATTCTCATTCTTTTTCTTCTATTTTTCCTTCTTTTTTTATTTCTTTTTTTCTTTTTTTTTCTTTTATTTCTACTGATTTTTTCTAAACTTTCTTTTTCCACTTATTATTATTATTTTTCTTACTAAATTCTTTTTTTTTTCTTTCTTTTTTCTATTTTTCCCTTTCTTATTCTTTTTTTCTATTTTCCCTTATTCTTTTATTCTATTTGTCCCTTCCTTTTTTTTTCTATTTTCCCTTATTCTTTTTTTTCTATTTTTCCCTTTTTATAATTTTTTCTATTTTCCCTTATTCTTTTTTTCTATTTTCCCTTTTTATAATTTTTTCTATTTTCCCTTATTCTTATTTTCTATGGTTCCCTTATTTTTTTGTCTAAACTCATTCTTGTTTTCCTTTCCTTTCTTTCATCTTCTTTTTATTCTAAATTTGTTTTCCTTTCTTATTTTTTCCAAACTAATTCATTGTTTTTCTTTCCTTTTCATTCTTTCTTTTCTAAAGTCTATTTTTCCCTTCTGTCTTTCTTGTTAATCTTTTTGTTTTTCCTCTCTCTTTCTCTCTTGTTCTTTTTTCCCAAACTTTTTTCCTTATTTTTTAAATTTTATTATTATTATTATTATTATTATTTATTTTCTTATTTTCCTGAACTCATTTTTCTTATTTCTTATTCTTCTTTTCTTTTTTCTAAACTCATTTTTCAAAATGTTTTAATCAAGAGTAAAATTCGATCTTTGCAGCTGTATTTAGATTACGTAATGGGGGGGGGGGGGGTGAGGGGGAGGAGCCAGACACATAATACATTTAATCCCGCGATACATTTCAACAAATTGGAAGATAAAGAAGAGAAGGAGAAGTAACAGAGACGATAAAGAGGACACAGCGGCTGAATGATAAACATGACGTGACGAATTCGAAAATATTTACCAAGGTGATAACGAGACGCGATAATGGAGCTTTTCGATACAAAGGCGTTGGGAATGAAGGCTTATTTATAGATTTAAAAATGGGTTATTTTTCATATTTGGTATTTGTAGATTTAAAAAAAGTCTTTTTTTTATATTTGTTTTTTATATATATTTAAAAAAAACGTGTTATTTTTTTATATGTTATTTATCGATTTACAAAAAAAAAGTGTTATTTTTCATATTTGTTATTTACAGATTTAAGAAATTGCGCTATTTAAAAAAAAAAAAAAAAAAAATTATTACTTATAAATTAGAAAAAAAATCGTGTTATTTTTTAAATATTTGTTACTTATAAATTATATAAAAAAAATTCCGGCGATGTTATTATGCTTAATGACTCTACATATATGGGGTTCGAATCAAATTGCAACACTCACGATATCATATTTATTCAGATATATTTATTATGGAAGAAGGGACTGCGAGAGGCAAATATGATCACGTTAAAATATGATAGATATTGAAAAAATGAAAAAAAATTATGTGTGCTCTCATCACCATCGTCATCATCACCATCGTCATCATCATCATCGTCATCATCATCATCATCATCATCATCATCATCATCATCGTCATCAGCGTCATCACCATCATTCTCATCATCAACGTCATCATCATCATTAACGTCCTCATCGTCATCATCATCATCACCGTCATTATCATCATCATCATCATCATCACGTCAAAGTCAATGGGGTAATTATATGTCCGTAACAGCTGCATAAATTAGATTATTATTTATTATGTATCATTGGGTCAAAGAAGGGGGGGGGAAGAAAGGGAGAAGGAGTAGAAGGAAAATTATTATTATGATTATTATCGTTATCATTATCATAATCATTATCATTATCATAATCATAATTATTATCATTATTATCATTGTCATTATCATTGCCATTGTGATTGTCATTATTATTATTATTATTATTATTATTATTATTATTATTTATTTATTTATTATTATTTAGTATGTGTAATGTCATTATCATCATCAAAGTCACTGGCACCCTCACTATCACTCCTCACTATCCCCACGCCACTGACGTTCATTATACCGGAGGGATGGACAAAGAAATTGAAAAAAAGAGAATTACGTACGTGAAAAGACACAAGTAATGACCAAAGAAAATATTATTGAAAGAGAAAGTCAGTTGAAGGCAAAAACATGTGGAAGGAGATACATTAGACAAATGTTAAATGAACAGACGTATTTATATAAACATACAGATAAATATATGCATCTACATCTATACATTCCCATATGCAAATGCATGTACATATACTCATACACATGTGTGCGTTTGAGTGTATGTATATGAACAAATACACATAGTAAATAAGTGAAGGTAACATAGCAAGATGATTAATTTCAATAGATGCAAAAGACAGTACCAGTACCAAAGTATTAATGTCAGTAGCAAGGCATTTTGATTGATAGATGTAAATTCGATCCCGTGCTTGAAATCGATATAGCAGAAAACACGTTATATAAAGCGTTTTTTTTTAAATTTATTTAATGGAACGAATCTCGTTTTGAAAGGAGACACCCAATGATATTTGTGGTGGATGATGATAAGTGGTGAAAAGTGTTATAGATATTCATGAATTATATGTGCAGTATTTACACACGCTCACTCTCACATATGCACACACACACACACACACACACACACATACACACACACACACACACACACACACACACACACATACACACACACACACACACACACACACACACACACACACACACACACATACACACACACACACACACACACACACACACACACACACACACACGCACGCACACACACACACACACACACACACACACACACACACACACACACACACACATACACACACACACACACACACACACACACACGCACGCACACATACACACACACACACACACACACACACACACACACACACACACACACACACATACACACACACACACATAATATATAATAATTATATAATATATATATATATTATATAATATATATATATATTATATAATATATATATATACACACACACACACACATATATATATATATATATATATATATATATATATATATATATATATATGATATATGATATATATCTCCAAAGCGTGACAAGGGAAAGGGACCAAGTTTGCAGAAGGATTTAGGGAGTGATAAACAAAGTCTAAGATTTCAAATCCCGGTGACAGAAAGGAAAAGAAAAGTGTGGAAAAAATACAAATAGAAAATCGCTGTACGAGAGAGAGAGAGAGAGAGAGGGAGAGAGAGAGAGAGAGAGAGAGAGAGAGAGAGAGAGAGAGAGAGAGAGAGAGAGAGAGAGAGAGAGAGAGAGAGAGAGAGAGAGAGAGAGATAAATAAATAGATAGATAGATATCGATATGTATATAAACTACATATTAGTAATAATAGTATATAATAGTAATGATTGTAATAAAAGTATCAATGATGATATCAATAATAACAATAGTAATACTGATAATGATGATGATAATAACAGTGATAATGATAATAATAGTAGTAATAGTAATGATAAACACAATGATAATAATAATAATAATGATTATTATTATTATTATTATTATTATTATTATTATTGTTATAATTATCTTAATAATAATGAGAATAATAATAATAATAATAATGATAATGAGATAATAATAGTAATAATAAAACAAAGCGCATACGCTGTGGGAAAAGATCGATAGAAAGAAATAAAGATAAAAAAAGGGGACAAAAAAAAATCGAAGGACAACTTGAGTGACGAGAAGAAGGGGGGGGAGGGGGGGGTAGAAGAGAGACGAGCGTGGGGGAGGGGAAGGAGGGAGGGAGAGGGTAAGTAAAGAAAGAAGGGAGGAAAATAATGTGAAGGAGGGAGGGAGGGAGGGAACGAAAGAAGGGGAGGGAGGGAGGAAAAGAAGGGGAAGCAGGAAGGGAGGGGAGAAAAGAAGGGGAGAGAGGGAGGGAGATGAATTTAGAGAAGGAGGGAAGGAAGGTAAGGCTAAGGATTAAGGATCTGAGAAGGGATAAACGGGGGATAGAAAAGGGATAGGCATAGGAGGGAGAGAGGGACGGACGGATGGATGGTGGAAGAGAGAGAAGGAGAGGCGGAAGGAGAGAGGGAGGGAAAGCCAAAAGGGCAAGGGAGGGAGGGAGGAAGGAAGGGAGGGGAGGGGTGGGGAGGGGAGGGGAGGGGAGGCTAAAAGGACAAGGGAGGGAGGGAGGGAGGGAGGGGAGGCCAAAAGGGTAAGTGAAGGGGGGGGGGGGGGAGGCAGAGGAAGGGAGGGAGATTCCAAGGGGATAAAGAAGGGAAGGAGGGAGGGAAGGGGAGGCCAAAGGAGTAAGGAAGGGGAGGGAGGGAGGGAAGGAAGGCCAAAAGGATAAGTGAAGGAAGGGAGAACCGAAGGGAGGGAAAGGGGGAGGTAAGAGAGGGAGGGAAGAGAGGGAGGGAGGGAAGAAAGACCAAATAGGTACAAAGGGGTAAGGGAGGGAGGGAAGAGAGGGAGGGAGGGAAGAAAGACCAAAAGGGTGCAAAGGGGGTAAGGGAGGGAAGGGAGGGAGGGAGGAACGGAAGACCAGAGAGGTCAGGGGGGGGTGAGGGAGGGAGGGTAGTACGCTTGCCTCCACGTGGGTAAGTCGATGCCTCTCCGGGGTTTCTGCGGTTGGCAAGTTTTACGGCTTTTCTTGGCCGATCTTGAGATGATGGTGGGGGTGGGGGGGGGGGAGGGGGAGGAAGGGAGGAGGGAGGGGAAGGATGGACGAAGAGGAAGAGGGGAGAAGGGGACGCGGAAGGGTGAAGGAAGGGGACGGGGAAGGGTGAAGGAAGGGGACGGGGGAGGAAGAAGGGAGGGGAAGGAAGGGAGAAGGATGCACGAGAGAGGATATTGTCGTCACCACCATCACCACCACCACCCTCATCACCACCACCATCACCACCACCCTCATCACCATCACCACCACCACCACCATCACCACCAACTTCACCATCACCACCACCACTTTCACCACCTTCACCACCACCTTCACCCCCCCCCCCACCCCCATCATCATCACCAACCACCACTATCATATCGCGTATTATATTAATCGAAGAAAAGTAGCGGCGCTTTTTCTTTCTTTATCTTCTTTTATTCTTCTTCTCCTACTTATTTTCTAATTTTCTTGTTTCTTCATTTCCTTTTTCTTCCTCTTTATTTTCTTTGTCTTCGTTATCTTTTTCCTCTTCTTCCTCTTTTTTTTAATTCTTCTTATTATTCTTCTTTATCTTCTTCGTCTATCTCTTCATCTTCTATATTTCTCCTTCTTCTTCTTATTATTGTTGTTGTTGTTATTATTATTATTATTGTTGTTATTATTCCCTTCGTTCTTCCTCTTCTTCCCCTTCTTTTATCTTCTCTTTCTCTCCTTAAATAATAATATAATCAAGTAGCACTAGATTCCCCCTCACCCATTTTCTCCTCCCCCCATTTTCCTCCT
>NC_061826.1:38628359-38638359 GCF_019202785.1 Penaeus chinensis | reverse complement strand
TCCCTCTCCGTCTGGCAACACTGGAACTCTCACCTTCCCACTCTCCCTCTCCCTCCCTCTCCGTCTGGCAACACTGCAACTCTCGCCTTCCCACTCTCCCTCTCCGTCTGGCAACACTGCAACTCTCGCTTTCCCACTTTCCCTCTCCGCCCTTCTATCTGGCAACACTGGAACTCTCACCTTCCCACTCTCCCTCTCCGTCTGGCAACACTGCGACTCTCACCTTCCCACTCTCCCTCTCCCTCCCTCTCCGTCTGGCAACACTGCAACCCTCACCTTCCCACTCTCCCTCTCCGCCCTCTCCGTCTGGCAACACTGCAACTCTCGCCTTCCCACTCTCCCTCTCCCGCCCTCTCCGTTTGGCAACACTGCGACTCTCACCTTCCCACTCTCCCTCTCCCTCCCTCTCCGTCTGGCAACACTGCAACTCTCACCTTCCCACTCTCCCTCTCCCTCCCTCTCCGTCTGGCAACACTGCAACTCTCACCTTCCCACTGCTCCCTCTCCCTCCCTCTCCGTCTGGCAACACTGCAACTCTCACCTTCCCACTGCTCCCTCTCCCTCCCTCTCCGTCTGGCAACACTGCAACTCTCACCTTCCCACTGCTCCCTCTCCCTCCCTCTCCGTCTGGCAACACTGCAACTCTCGCCTTCCCACTTTCCCTCTCCGCCCTTCTATCTGGCAACACTGGAACTCTCACCTTCCCACTCTCCCTCTCCGTCTGGCAACACTGCAACTCTCGCCTTCCCACTCTCCCTCTCCGTCTGGCAACACTGCAACTCTCACCTTCCCACTGCTCCCTCTCCCTCCCTCTCCGTCTGGCAACACTGCAACTCTCGCCTTCCCACTTTCCCTCTCCGCCCTTCTATCTGGCAACACTGGAACTCTCACCTTCCCACTCTCCCTCTCCGTCTGGCAACACTGCAACTCTCGCCTTCCCACTCTCCCTCTCCGTCTGGCAACACTGCAACTCTCACCTTCCCACTGCTCCCTCTCCCTCCCTCTCCGTCTGGCAACACTGCAACTCTCGCCTTCCCACTTTCCCTCTCCGCCCTTCTATCTGGCAACACTGGAACTCTCACCTTCCCACTCTCCCTCTCCGTCTGGCAACACTGCAACTCTCGCCTTCCCACTCTCCCTCTCCGTCTGGCAACACTGCAACTCTCACCTTCCCACTGCTCCCTCTCCCTCCCTCTCCGTCTGGCAACACTGCAACCCTCACCTTCCAACAGCTCCCTCTCCGCCCTCCAAGTCTGGCAACACTTGCTCGCTTTAGCAGGCTTAGCGTCTCGTCGAGAGATCTCACTGTCCGGGATGTTGTGGCGTCTATGAAAACGACAAAGGATCCACTCCTGGTGCGCGTTTGGGGTTGGAATCGAAATAAATCCTCACGAAATAGTGACTGCGTCGCGAACCTCCATCAACGCGGATAATCTCAGGTAGATCCCTTTTTCTTTTTTTGTATCTCCCTCTCTCTCTCTTTTTCCTCTTTTTTTTATTTCTATTATTATCTCGATCTTAATCCCTTCGATCCGGATTATAAAAAAAGGGGGATTTCTAACCCTTTTGCCAGGTGGGTGGAGAGTCGAAATCCTGTCTCTCGGCCTTTCAAAAATCTCCCCCCTCCCTCCCCCCCTGTTTATGCGGGTCTTTTGGCTACCTTAGGGCACCAGGTCTTAAGGTCGTGTTTCCCTTAATCCGTTTCCGAGTCCGATGAGACGCGTGGCGACACCGGCTAAACCTTTAAGGAGGTAATCCAAGATGAATCCTTGGATGCTGCCAGTCCCGAGTCACACGGAGAGCGGGAGAGGAGTGATGGATAAGAGGAGGAGGGGGAGGAGGGGAGGGGGAGGAGGGGAGGGGGAGGGGAAGGGAGGAGGGAGGAGGATAGAGGAGGGAGGGGAGGGAGGAGGATAGAGGAGGGAGGGGAGGGAGGAGGGGGAGGAGAGAGAGGGGAGGGAGGGGAGGGAGGAGGAGAGAGAGGGGAGGGGGTAGGGGGGAGGATAGAGAGAGGAGGGGGGAGGGAGGAGGAGAGAGAGGGGAGGGGGAGGGGAGGGGGGAGGGGGGAGGAGGATAGAGAGGGGAGGGGGGAGGGAGGAGGAGAGAGAGGGGAGGGGGGAGGGAGGAGGATAGAGAGGGGAGAGGGGAGAGGGGAGAAGGGAGGGAGGAGGGAGGAGGAGGCAGGAGGACAGAGAGGGGAGGGGGAGGGAGAAGGGAGGAGGAAGAGGATAGAGAGGCGAGGGAGGAGGAGGATGAGAGATGATGGTGAAAAGAATGAGGAAGAGAAGAAGAAAAAAAAAGAAACGGATGATAACAATAATAATAACGAAGATAATAATAGCAATCATAATAAGAATTGTAATAATGGTAATACTAATAATAACAATAATAATTATGGGGAAAAGGAAGAGGACCAGAAGGAAAGAAGAATACACAAAAATGAAGAGAATGTCGAAGAGAAATGAAGATGAAAGAAGAGGAGGTCGAAGAGGAGAAAAGGAAAAAAAAAAGGAAGAAGGGAGAAGGGATCAAAGGAAGAGAAGGAAATGAAGAGAAGCAAATGAGGTGAAGAAGGGGAAATGAAAAGGAGGAAAAAGAAGAAAAGAAAATATATATATATTTTTTTTAAATAAAAAGAAGAACTAGAGAGAAGAGAAAGAAAGAACACAAAAAAATAGAAAAGGGGAAACAAGAGAATTTTTTTTTATTAAGGAGACAAGAAAAAAAACGAAGAAAACGGGCATAAGAAAATAATCAAGAAAAGAAAAAAGAAAACTAGGCAGAGAAAATTTAAGAAAAGTGCGAAAGGAAGGTCGAGGAGAAAATAATAAAACTGGGAGGAGAAAAAAAATCATCATAAAAAAATAACGTAAAGGCAAGAAGACCCGAGATGAGGAAGGGAAGATAAGGAAACGAACCTCCTCATCTTGACGCCTCCCTAATGCCTAAAATTTTAAAAAATCGCTTCAAGAAAAATCCCTTTCCTTCAAAAATACTTCAAATGAAAAATATATACAAAAAATTAAAAATGAATAAAATAAAATAAAAATAAAAAGGAAGCAAAACATGAATAAATGAAGAGAATAAATTAAACAATGAAAAAGATATTGCACTGATCTCTAGAAGTCAGACTACCTGAGCGTCCATCATTCTTTATATTGCTGCCGCCGGAGCCTTCTCTGAGTGGGCGTCTGGCCGTGGTACTTACTCTACAAGCTCTTCTGGCCTGGTAGGTAGGTGGGGGTGGGGATGGGGGGGGAAGTAGGTAAGTAGGTGGGGATGGGGGGGAGTAGGTAAGTAGGTAGGGGTGGGGATGGGGATGGGGGGGTAGGTAGATAGTTGGTAGGTAGAAGGGAAAAAGTAGGAGGTTGGGATGGGTAAAGGGAGGGAGGTAAGTAAGTAGGTAGGGGAAGGGAGGAAGCTGGGAGAGGGAGAGGAGAAGATACATAGGTAGGTAGGGGGGAAGGGAGAAAGTTAGGAGAGGGAGGGGAGAAGATAAATAGGTAAGTAGAAGATGGTAGGAAGCGGGGAGAGACGGGGAAAGGAGATAGGTAGGTACGGAAAGGGAGAAGGAAGTAGGGATAGGGAAAGAGAGTGAGAGAAGAACGTAATGCGCGATGGAGAGAGAGAGAGAGAGGAAAAAAACTGAATCACAGTAAAGCCAGACTTAAGCCAGGTTCCCCGTGAATCCGCGCGTCAAGACAGTAGCTTCCTTAAGACGCTCTCGCACCTACACGCCCTCTCACTCTAGGGATAAGGATAAGGATTTAAAGCAAATCTGATACTCTGCCGCGAACAGGGTTGTGTGTGTCTGTGTACGTGTTTTTGTGGGTCTGGGTAGGCGTACACGGATGTAAGAGTATCTTAGTGGTAATGTATATAAATACATACTTACTAATATGTATATATGTATATGCATATACATGTATGTTTTATTTATTCTTATTTTTCATTTTCATTTAAAAAAAATTTAAATATAAATATGTATGTACACACACACACACATTATACATATATATACTCCCCCCCCCTCCCTTCTCTCTTTCTTTATCTTCAACTTCAACATGCAATTTCCTCCTCAACTTACGGAATCTAGAAGACTCACTTGAGAAAGACGTCGCCTAATCGAGTCACACTTACCTGAAGAAAGAAAAATAATAATTAAATACTTCTCTGGTCGCCTTATCGCATAGGAGATAGGAAGAATTGATGAGGAAGTAAAAACGGAAAAAGAAGATTATAAATAAATAAATATATATATAAAAAAATATATATACATTTTATACACACACACACACACACACACACACACACACACACACACACACATATATATATATATATATATATATATATATATATATATAATTAGGAGGATGAAAGTAAACCTGGAAATACTGAAGAATAAAGAAAATAAAAATAATAACGGAATAATATCTTTATCATCAGTAATAATAATTGTACTTGTAGTACTAGAAATGGTATGAGCACATCACGTATAAGTAGTTTTAGTACTATTAGTAGTAATGATAATAAATTAATATAACAATAATAATAATGATAATGATGATAATAATAATACAATAATAATAACGGTAATAATGATGTTGATGATGATAACAATAACAACAACAATAATTGTCAAAAATAATGATAATAACAACCACCGACTAAGAAGAAGAAACAAATAAAGATCCTGTTCCTTTAATAACCACGTAATATCTCAAGAAGGGATCAGCTCCGCGGGCACTAATGGATGGCCATTAATTCGTGTTATTAATTAGTCGCGGTAATGAGCCTTACGGAGGCTGGCTCACGGGCAGACAGGAGGCAAGGGGAGGGATGGGGTCTGTCTGGTGTGTTTGTTTGTTTGTTTGTTTGTTTGTGTGTGTGTTATTGTGTGTGTGTACGTTTGTGTTTGTTTATTTGTGTGTGTGCGTTTCTTTGTTGGGGTGTGTCTTTGTGTGTGTTTGTGTTTATATGTTTGCTTGTGCGTATGTGTGTGCATGCAAGCATTCGTGTGTGTGTGTGTGTATTTGTGCGTGCATGTGTGTCTGTGTGCATCCTTACCTACACCCTCCCCTTCTCTCCCACAGCTCCCTACCTACCCCTTCTCCCTTTACGAGTCCCTACCGTCCCTCCCCTTCCCCCCACCCCACCCCACCCCCCCATGAATAAGTCTGCAAGCACTCGCAGGTCCAGCCGCAGTCGTGACGTAATGGCCCGAGGTAATTTATGCTCTTGCAAGCACCACAAGACTTCATACATGGACTCTCTGCCTTCTGATCTTCCCTCCTTTACGCTCTCCCTCTTCTCCTTCTTTATCCTGGTTTATCTCCCTCTCCTTCTCTCCCTTCGTTTCCTTCCTTTCTGGTGCGTGTTTTACCTCTCCCTTTCATTCTTGTTTCTGTAGTTTTTTTTTGTTTTATTCTTTCTTTTTTCCCTCATTACCTGTTCCCTCTCTTCTCCTTCTCCTCTTCCTTTTCCCTTTCCTTCTACCTCTACACCTCCCTCTCCCTCCCTCCCCATTCTGCTGTTATCATTTGCATTTTCAATAACTCTTCGTGTTGGCCGGCGACCTTGCAACGGGCCATTGCATGAATATTATATCAGGCTTGACTTCATACCCTGTCCCCTCCCTTCCTCCCTCCTCTTCCCCCTGCCCTCTACCCTCTCCTCTCTCTTCCTTCCCCTATATTCTCTTCCGCCTGCCTCTTACCCTCTTCTCTTTCTCGTTCCCCTCTCTCCTCTTCCCTTTGCCCCTTACCCTCTCCTATTTTTCCCTTCCCCCCCCCCCCCTTTCCCCTACCTACTACCTTCTCTTCTCTCTCCCTTCTCCCTGCTTCCTACCTTCTCTCTCTCTCTTTTCCCCCTCTTCTCCTCTTCCGCCTACCCCCTCCCCTTTCCCCTTTCCTCTACCCCTTACCATCTCTCTCTCCCCTTCCCTCTGTCCCTTCCTTTCCTCCTTCCCCCTACCCCTTCCTCTCTCTCCCTTCCTTATCCGCTCTCCCCTTTCCATTCCTCCTCCCCTCCCTTCCCCCCCTCACCTCTCCGGTAACCTGCCATATAAGGCTGCTCGTTCCCGTAACTGGAATTTGATATTCTTTTTCTTATGGTCTAACATATAACCCTCTATCACAAACATTGTATATATAAAGCATTTTTAAATATTTCCGATGATGACGATGATGACGATGATGATGATGATGATGATGATGATGATGATGATGATGATGATGATGATGATGATGATGATGATGATGATGATGATGATGATGATGAATACCTATATAGATACTTAAACCCCTGGCCAACGAAAGATGAAAAAAAAAAAAATTACGTTGCATTCACGGAGAAAAATAAACGCAAAATAAAGAGAGAGAAAAAAAAAATTGCATTCGCGGTCATTACTCGAATACAACTCATAGAAGCTCGAGGTCAGACAAGCAGAAAGACGAGGGAGACATATAAAGGAACAAGAGATCCAGCAAACATATGCATAATGACAGGGAAGAAGGAGAGAGAGAGAAAAAATGAGATGAGGTGAGAGGGAGAGATGGTGATATCTTCTTGCATGGGTTTTCGGCGTCTAATTGGTTTCCTTTTGAAGAAATTGGAAAGAGGAAGAGGAGGAGGAGGAGAAGGAAGGAGGGCGAGAGGAGGAGGAGGAGGAGGAGGAGGAGGAGGAGAAGGACGAAGAGGTGAAACAGGAGGAGAAGGAAGGAGGGCGAGAGGAGGAGAAGGAAGGAGGGCGAGAGGAAGATGAGGAGGAGGAGGAGGAGGAGGAGGAGGAGGAGGAGGAGGAGGAGGAGGAGGAGAAGGAGAAGGATGAGGATGAGGAGAAGAAGAAGAAGAAGAAAAAAAAAGGGAGGGAGAGGAGGGGGGGAGGAAAAGTAGGAGGGGGAAGGGGAAGGAGAGTGAGAGGAGGAGGAAGAGCAAGGAAGAGGAGAAGAGGGAAGGAGGAAGAGAAAGAGGAGGTGGAGGAGGAGGAGAGAGGGAGGAGGGAATTCAGGAAGAGAAAACGGAAGAGGAGGAGGAGGATGGGGAAGGGGAAGGAGAGGGAAAGGAAGAGGAAATGAAGAAGAAGAAAAGGGAGGGACTCATGAGAAGAAGAAAAGAAAGCGAAGGCAGAATATATATATATGTCTGTATGTATTTTTTTCCCCTTCGTCTCCTTCTCATAGGAAATAACATAATATTAATAGGGATTTTCTGCTGATGCTACTCACTTATCAAGTGAAGAACAAATAGTCCTCTACTACTTCATAATTTTCTCATCACAGATAGAAAGATGATAGAAAAATTGCCAAAGGGAATGGAGAGTAACACACACACACACACACACACACACACACACACACACACACACACACACACACACACACACACACACACACACACACACACACACACACACGAAAGAAAGAAAAATAAAACAGACAAACAAGAGACAGATAGTTGGACAGATAAAGATGAAGATAGACAGAGAGAAGACGAAGAAAAAGAAGTAAACCGTATTAATTTTCGCACATTGTCTCCTCCTCAGCCGGGGTGATTGAAGGCATCGCACCCCCAGGCCTTTAAAAGCCTTTCCCAGCGAGGCCTTATCCAGTCTCAAAGGAACCGGCAAGCTCGCTGCTCTCGTCTCGCGGTCTTGTACTCTCTCGGGCTCTGTCTTTATTTCGTTATCGCTCTTTCGGTCTCTCTCTCTCTCTCTTTCGGTCTGTCTGTCTGTCTCTCTCGCTCTGTCGGTCTGTCTATCTGCCTGTCTCTCTCGGTCTGTCTGTCTGTCTGTCGGTCTCTGTCTGTCGGTCTGTCTGTCGGTCTGTTTGTCTCTGTCTCTGTCTCTGTCTCTGTCTCTCTCTACCTCTCTACCTCTCTCTCTACACACACACACACACACACACACACACACACACATATATATATATATATATATATATATATATATATATATATATATATAAATATATAAATATATAAATATATAAATATATAAATATATAAATATATAAATATATATATATATATATATATATATATATATATATATATATACATATATATAATAATAATAATAATGATAATAATACTAAAAATTATAATAATGATAATAACAATGATAATCATAATAATAACAATGATAGAATATAAAAACAATAGTAAAAATAACAAAAAACAATAATAATAATAACAAAAACAATAATAAAATGCGGAAAAATTACATCACCACCACCAACAAAAAACAAAAAATACAACAAAAACAACCCCTTCCCGAAACACCTCACCCGAAAATCACTAAAATGAACTTCCCTAAAACCCCAACTTCCTTAAAACCAACTTGACTAAAACGACCTTCCCTGAAACTCCAACTTCCTTTAACCAACTTCACTAAAATGAACTTCCCTGAAACTCCAACTTCACTAAAATGAACTTCCCTGAAACTCCAACTTCACTAAAATGAACTTCCCTAAAACCCCAACTTCCTCAAAACCAACTTCACTAAAACGACCTTCCCTAAAGCTTCAACTTCCTTTAAACCATCTTCACTAAAATGAACTTCACTAAAATGACCTTCTCTAAAACTCCAACTTCCTTAAAACCCACTTCACTAAAACGACCTTCCCTAAAACTCAAAATTCCTCTAAACACCCAAAATGAGACACAGACGCTTAGAATACCCCCTCTCCCTCCTTCCCTCCTTCCCTCCTCCCCTTCAAAGAAAAAAAAATCCCCCCTGAGTGATGTTTTTTACTTATTTGTGTGTTTGTTCCGTAAACATGTACGTTATAACAGTACACTGATAGTACGTGACACGGAACACACCTCAGGGACGTCTAACATAAACAGCCTGTGTTTCTTTGGAGCCTTGGGGTCGACCTTACTTTTTTCTTTTTTATAATATTTTTTACCTTGGTTTATTTTCTATTTAGGGTGTAGGTGGGGGTTGGGGAGGAAGGTGGGGAGAGATAGGGGTGGGGTAGGGAGGTAGGGATATGGAGGCGGGGAGGAGGGAGGAGGGAGGAGGGAGGGAGAGTGGGAGAGGAGGAGGGAAATGGAGAGGGTTAGGGAGAAGGTAGAGAGAGAGAGAGAGAGAGAGAGAGAGAGAGAGAGAGAGAGAGAGAGAGAGAGAGAGAGAGAGAGAGAGAGAGAGAGAGAGAGAGAGGGAAAGACAGAGAAGGAAGATAAAAAAAAAAAAAAAGAAGAGAAGGATAGAGTAAGGGAAAGAAAAAGAAGAAGATGAAGAGAAAGAGAGAGAAGAGAAAAGGAGAGTGAGAGGAGAAAGGAAAGAGAGAGAGAGAAAAAAAATAGAGGGTGAACGAAAAGAAACGAAAAATAAATGAATAAATATAAACCGACAACAAACGAACCTATTTACATAACACATAAAATCCCCAAAAAATCGTAATCTGCCCAGAGATGCTGTTGACTTAAGGACGCTGTCAATCAATCACAAAAATGACTGACATGTAGATCTGTGCCTCATTAGACTTATCTCAATGAGACGAGCATCTTCAATCGCATGATATCGAAGCCACGGACATTATCTCAAGAGAAAGCTGACGTATGAGATGAGTAAATATCACATCGTGTCCTGAATTGGGTGTTATAAGTTTTTTTTTACTGCTATCATTATTGATATCAACATCATTAACATTATCATTGTTGTTGTTGTTGATATCATCATCATCATCATCATCATCATCATCATCATCATCATCATCAAACTTCGATTCGAGGTTTAGTGGGAAAAGTGATATAAGATTGAATAGCGATGCATCTATTTGATTATAATTCGGTGTGATATAATGACCAGTAAATATACGGCTTAATCTATGCATACAATTTCATTCCGAGTGAGTAGAAAGGCAACTATTACAGAATCTACACATGCAAATTTGTCTTTCTATAATTAAATCCTGGGAAAATGAATACAAGATAAATAAAAGGACAAAGCCTTAAATACCCAATTCCTAAAGAAATGAGATAACCTTGGATT
>NC_061826.1:38620753-38623253 GCF_019202785.1 Penaeus chinensis | reverse complement strand
TGTCCGAGACGTGTCTGTCAACGCTCTCGGGGCCCCCAAACACGGACGAACACGACGTCAAATCGCCGGCGGGAATTCGCTGAGTGATATCATCTTTTCGGAGCCAATACAAGGCGGTGGGTCCTTGCATTGCCATTCCTGGAAAACGGTTGCGAGTCATCGATGCAATCATGTAAATTAGGAATGTCGCTCTTGTTAGGGGTGGCCCGCGGGGTGCGAGATAGGTGGCCCCTCGTGTGCCCCTTGTGTTGAGGGTCACGGCGTTCGAAAAGAAATAAAAATGGAAAATAAAATTGAGACGAAGTGTATATTTTAATGGTTTATTTACTTACAAATTAGTATTTTGAGAAAAAGACAGCACGTTACCTTTTTTTTTTTTTTAATTTGCATTATTATTTCATTGTTGCCATTTCAGTTTTAATACTTATTCTCATTGCCACTTGTCGTTATGATTTGTGTTTGTTCATTTGCATCCCACCATCACGATAGTCACCTCTAAGTCACTTCTAACACAATCATATCGTCAGAGCGTTATTTCCACTAACAGATATATTACAAAAATAAAAATGAAACTTGAATGACTCATACATGCGAACCTCCAGAGTATCCACACACTGATGACGTCACAAAATGAGCATTGCATTCCCGCCCTTAAGATCGCACCAGCAAAGGTCAAGGACGCCGATATGACCTTCGGGGTCACGTAGGCAGCTATGACGTCACAGATACTAAAGTTGGAGGTGAGATGAACAGATGGTTGACGTGCTGTCTCCAAATTCATATTCCTGTCTCCCCTTTCTCTCTCTCTCTCTCTCTCTCTCTCTCTCTCTCTCTCTCTCTCTCTCTCTCTCTCTCTCTCTCCCTCCCTCCCTCCCTCCCTCCCTCCCTCCCTCCCTCTCCTCCTCTCTCTCTCTCTCTCTCTCTCTCTCTCTCTCTCTCTCTCTCTCTCTCTCTCTCTCTCTCTCTCTCTCTCTCTCTCTCTCTCTCCCTCCCTCCCTCCCATCCCCCTCTCCCTCTCCCTCTCCCTCTCCCTCTTCCTCTCCCTCCTTCCTTCACTCCCTCCCTCCCTCACCTTCTCCTTCTCCCTCTTTCTCTTCTTCCTTCCCTCCCTTCTTTCCTCCCTCCCTCCCCCTCTCCCCCTCTCCTCTCTTTCTCTTCTTCCCTACGTCTTTCACTTCGTACCGTGTTTATTTGCCTCCTCATCTTACGCCTTCTTTTATCTTTCTCCTTCGCTTGTCTCTTCGTTCGCGGTCCCTTTAGCTTCATCATTTAATCTAATCAAGCTTTTATTAAGATCATCAATACCCTTGTTGTTCCTCTGAATGATCACATATACTAGTATTACCAGTTATATGATCATATGTGTGTAGTATGTATCGCGTCGCTGGTTATATAGGTGTGCACGTGCTTATGTATATTGTGTGTATGATGATGAAGTTGAGAAGAAATACAATATCAATAACGAAAAAAAACTAGTAGCAACTGTTATAATGATAGTAACAATGACTGCAGTAACAATAAATGATGATGATGATTATGATATAATAATGATTATCATCACCACCGTCACCTTTATGATAATAATAACAACAACAACAAAGAATTATAAAGACTGTTACACACTAAAGAGTACTTGTTTCTCTAAGGAATTTCACAAAAAATCCCGCAGGAATGCCGCACTTCCTTCTCGCGTGACGGACGAAGCAGTTTAAATCAAGTTTTAGCGAGATAAGTATTGTTAATCTCGAACGCGAACAGCATTTGCCACGAGAAAACACTCCCTGCTCAGTAGCCATTAAACGCACAGCCTGTTTTGATAAGCTGTTCCGAAGCCTCAAGATCCAATTGTTTGCCCGAACGCTTCAATTTTATCGTTACGCGGGATCGAAGCATTTAATTGGATGGTCGATCGAAAATAGATTTTAGCCGAGTGGTCCCCTTAAAGAAAATAAACGGCCCTGATCTATCATCTCGAACGCGCAGAACTCGCTGGCGACGCCCCGACACTCCCTCCTATCTCGTAACAGCCATGTTTTCCTCACTGACTTAGAACAACGACGTTTTCTCCCCTTTTTTTAAGTGCGTCGTATTTTCTCTCTACTCGTCGCCTTCATATTTAATGGGTCCATTCTATTTACAAGGCGATTTAATATTACGTTTTAGCACGCCGAGCGAACAGGCCAAGATGGAGGAGGTGTACTGGTCGAGCTACTCCCGTCTGACACCGTTCTTGTTTGTTAGCGAACGCGGCCGGTTTTTCTGTTCATTGGCGCTACTTGTGGCTTTGCCGCGTTTACTGCAGCTGCTGCTTGTTGGCACTGCTGTCTTGCTCGCTCTCTTGTCTGTCTGTTGACAACAATGGCGCGTGTTGGCACTCTGGGTACGATGCTCTTGCCGCTGATATGAGTGGGGTTGCTGTCCGTTGAGAATGCGACGGGGTTGTAAAGTGTGGATTGATTGTGGGTGTTGTGAGGGTCGGAATGGTACTTTTTACCACATA
>NC_061826.1:38613253-38615753 GCF_019202785.1 Penaeus chinensis | reverse complement strand
TTTAATTAAAGCCATTATGGTTTTTTTTTTTTTTTTTATGTCTGAGCTAGACTATTTTTTATGATGAGTAGAATGAAGATAATTTTTTTTCTTCTAAGACCCGCATGTACTGTTTTTTTCTCTCTCTCTCTTTTTTTCGGTTTTTCTTTTCTTTTCTTTAGATATGCACGAGTCTTAGAGTGCTGAAGACGTTCGGCTTAATGTGTTTCATTTCCTAATAGTTTTGGCAGAGGACGGAGGGTGAAGTGGGCAGGTGTAGGTGGAGGAAGATGGGCACAAACACGCACGCACACACGCACACATGTACACACTTGCACACATATATACACACATATACATATATTCATACATACGTACATTTATAAATATATAAATGTATATTAAATGTGTGTGTGTGTGTGTGTGTGTGTGTGTGTGTGTGTGTGTGTTCTTATCTACATGTGTGTGTGTGTATTTATCTACGTGTGTGTGTGTGTGTGTGTATCTGTGTCTGTGTATGTGTATGTGTGTATGTATGTGTGTGCGACAAAGAAAGATGTTCACCCCCCCCCCCCCCCCCCTTGGACCTGAATAGCAATGAGCCCGCCGCCGCCGCGTCCGAAAGATCGAAGCCGCGTCCGAAAGATCGAAGCCGCGTTCGAACCGTTTCCTCGAGTGCAGTTCTCGGCAGGGAAGCCAAGTCGGGTATTTTAAGGCGGGAAAGCTATGGCTCTGGCTTCCCCTTCCTCATCGCGTTGGGCGGAGTGATTTCTATTAATTTGTGACAGTTTTTATGTTGTTTTTTCCCCCGTCTCGTGTCTGGTTTTATTTTTGTTGTAATTATTGTGATGTTATTGTTATAATTAGGAATCTTGTTATCTTGATTGTTGTTAACGAGGATTATGATAATTATATTTTTTCTGGTAGTATTTTTTTTTCTTTTCTAATGTGCGGCTCTTTTTTTTTTTTTCTTCTTTTTCTTTTTATTTCATTATTCTTTTCTCTTCATCCTACTTCTTTTTCTTCATCTCACATCTCCATTTTTACTCTTTCTACTCTCCCTCCTTGCAACATTATTTTTTTCTCCCTCTCTCTCTCTTCTTGCATAATTCTCTCTCTCTCTCTCTGTCTCTCTCTGTCTCTCTCTGTCTCTCTCTGTCTCTCTCTGTCTCTCTCTCTCTCTCTCTCTCTTTCTCTCTTTCTCTCTCTCTTTCTCCCTCCCTCTCCCTCTTACTCCCTCCCTCCCTCCCTCTCTCTCTCTCTCTCTCTCTCTCTCTCTCTCTCTCTCTCTCTCTCTCTCTCTCTCTCTCTCTCTCTCTCTCTCTTTCTCTCCCTCCCTCCCTCCTTCCCTCCCTCCCTCTTTCTCCCTCCCTCTCCCTCTTACTCCCTCCCTCTCTCTCTCTCTCTCTCTCTCTCTCTCTCTCTCTCTCTCTCTCTCTCTCCTCATCTCTCTCCCCCTCCCTTCATCTCTCTTCTCCTCTCTCTCTCTCATCACTCTCCACTCTCATCCTCTCTCTCTCTCTCTTCTCACTCATTCTCATCCTCCCTCCCACCTTCCCGCCCCTCCTCTTTCTCCCTCCCTCTCCCCTCTAACTACCATCCCTCTCTCTCTCTCTCTCATCTCTCTTCTCTCTCCAGACACTCTCTCTCTCTCCCTATCTCTTCTCTCTCTCTCTCCCCCCCCCCCCCCCCCCCCCCCCCCCCCCCCCCCACCCCCCCCCCCCCCCCCCCCCCCCCCCCCCCCCCCCCAAACATATAAAACAAAAAGAAACCACACCACCCAAAAACACAAAAAAAAACACATCCCCTCTATCTCAACCCCCTCCTCTCTATATCTCTCACGCAACCCCTCCATCATTCACTCCCTCTCCACTTCTCTCTCCTCCTCTCTCTCACTCCCGCCCTCCCTCCATCCCTTCCTCCCATCCCTCCCTCCCCTTCTCTATCTCTCACTCTCTCTTCTCTCTCTCTCTCTCTCTCTCTCCTCTCTCTCTCCTCTCTCTTTCCCTCCCTCTCCCTCTCTCTTCCTCTTCCTCTTCCTGTTATCCATTTTCTCTTCACACTTATCTTATCCCCCTATCCTTCCCAACGACATTCAAAATATTTCTTTAGCCACTGTTTGCTTGCGCCAATATTTGCTTGCCTCTCGCCTCTCGCTCCGCCTGCAGCCCAAGAGATTCAGACATCATGTATATACCCTGCCAGGTGCTTGAAAGGCAGGTGGCGTGCTTGTGATGTCTGCATGACACACGCACTCATGCTTTCTTAAAGGTGGGGCGAGGGGGGAGGGGCGTCGAGTGAGTCTGTGACTTCGTAATGGATTTGTTGGTGTTCTTGTTTTTGTTGTGTTCAGTGGGTTTTTTGTTTTGTTTTTGTTTTTTTGTTTGATGTATGGTTGAAATATTTATAGGTATGTAGGTGATGTATTTTTTTTTTTTTTTTTTGTGCATGTACGATTTCTTGTGAGGATTTTTTTTTTTTTTATCTATCACTCTTGGGCATTATTTTATTAAAACAATAT
>NC_061826.1:38593771-38598771 GCF_019202785.1 Penaeus chinensis | reverse complement strand
TTCGCCTCGTCGCGCGTCCCTTGTCGCCGCGAATGACGCCCGACCCGAGGCGGCTTTGTATCTCTAGCTCGGCGGCGAAAAACAACCGAATAACTGTATCTATTATTTTGTAAAAGCGTGTCAAGATATAATTCATAAGATGTGATAAATCGGTTTGCTGATATTTATGTTAAAATTCAAGAATTTGTGTGTGTGTGTTGAAGTAGAGAATTATTCTCTACAATAAGTGAGTGTATTAACGTCTTATTGCTCGCTGTGAATTATGTTTGTGTGTGTATGTGTGATTGTGTGTGTGTGTGTGTGTGTGTGTGTGTGTGTGTGTGTGTGTATGTGTGTGTGTATGCGCGCGCGCGTATATATACATAGATAAATTCAGCATATCCTTCACTTCCTAATTGAATTTGCATAACCTAACACCATCTCCATTTCCTTTACAGGGATCTTCGCTTCAATAGAATCAAAAGCATTCCGCCAAACACCTTTAGAGACCTCAGTCATCTCCACACGCTGTAAGTACCTCTTTCACTTCGCTATGGATGACTTAGATGTTGTTATGTGCATTGTATGTTGTGTGCATTTTATGGTCAGAGATTCGTGCGTCGATAAGTCGACTTTGTCTTTCTAACGTTTTCTCTTTTTTGTGTGTGTTTCTGTCTGTGTCTCTCTCTTGCGGTCTCTTTATTTCGTTTTCTTTCTTCCTTTCGCTCTCACTCTCCCTTTCATTCATTTTCTCTTCCGCTCATTCTCTCTATCTCTCTCTCTCTCTCTCTATATATATATATATTTCTTTATTTCTTTCTTTCTCTCTCTCTCTCTCTCTCTCTCTCTCTCTCTCTCTCTCTCTCTCTCTCTCTCTCTCTCTCTCTCTCTCTCTCTCTTCTTAATCTCTTTCTCTCTCATCTTAAGTACATATATGTATATATTTATATATATGTATATATGTGTAAATATTTATTCATATATATATGTGCATATATATGTATATCTATATGTATATCTATATGTGTATATATATAAATATATATATGCATATATATGTGTGCCTATATATAGATAGATAGATGGATAGATAGATAGGCATAGAAATAAATATAAATATATATTGATAGATAAATATAGGCATAGATTTCTCGATTACATTAAATTCACTATAATGATAATGCAACTATAACAAGTGATACAACCACTCCATTAGGTAGAAGCACAGATGGACGAGTGATTGCGCTTTAATAGCTGTAAAAACAAAAACAAACAGACAGCGAAAAACGAGGCTGAGACGGGACCGACATTCTGTACTAGCTGGCACAAACTGGTCTATTAAAATGACGGATTAGAATGACAAATTGAGCTTACTGGAAGAAATGGGCTATTCAGTTGACAGATTGAATAGGCCAATTGACGGATAAGTTTGGCAAATTAGGTCGGCAGGTAGAAATAGCCTGTTAAAACGGCGGATTCGGTTGGTAAATTGAGCCTACTGGAAATTTGCTTTTAAAATGACATATTGAATTGACAAATTGAGTCGATAGGAAGAATTGGCATTATAAACGAAGAATTATATTGGTAAATTAAACCTGCAGGAAAAAACAAAAAACAAAAAAACTGGGCTATTAAAGCAGACTAAGCTGTCTGCTCAAACCGACAGATGAAACTGACAGATTAAAACGGACTGTTTAAACTGAGAGACAAAATTGACTGATTAATCCGATAGACTAAACTGTCTGTTTAAACCAAGAGAAAACTAACAGATTAAACCGACAGACTAAACTGTCGGTTTAATTAAATAACGGTTTCAAACCAACCGACAAAAAATGACTTTAAACTAAGAGACGAAAGTGACAAATCAAATCCAAAGTTATCCTGACTGACTTACCTGGCACTCAAAACCGACAAGCCAAACTGACAAATAAAGAGAGAAAGAGATAAAGATGGGGACAGACAGACAAATAGTGATTCAGTGAGCGAAATAAAAGAGACACACGGGGTAAAAATGACATAAAACAGTGAAAATAGACCGAGGGGAAGAAACAACTATAGAGTTATTGTTAGTGACTCATAATATAATTTCAGGGAATCACATTGATACTTTGGGAAACACTCTAATACCTTTGAAAAAAAAAAAAGCCTTAAAATAGGTGTCGATACCTTAAGTAATACACATTTGGGAAAAAAAACAGATACTCTTGGAAAGATGCATACATACCAATGCCTTTCGAAGCACAATAATGCCTTTAGAAGCACACCAATACCTTTTAACATGTACTCACTCACATCTTTGGTAAGAATGATCCCACTGAAGCACATTTATACACCTTTTCCAAGACACATTCCTCTGTACACATATTAATAACACCACGATACCTTTGGAATGATATACCAATAGTAATTCACTCATACCTATGGAAACACTATCTTTAAAACATACTACCTATAAGATATAAAAACAATAATAAAACACAGGTGCCTAATGAAATATACTGATATATTTAGAAAGCTATATTTAGAAATACTTTTGAAATACCTAACTAACTCACACCTAAATAAAACAAAGATATCCTGGGAAATACACTGATACGTCTGGAAACGCACAAATCATTTTGGACACACGGATAAAGTATTAATACCTTTTTTAAAACAACGATATTTCTTGAAGCACTCTGATCCTTTTGGAAAACACTGATATCTTTAAAGTCACACTCATAAATTTCAGAACAATCGTAACTTTCAACTCACATTAAGATATATTTGAAATCACTTCAGTATCTTTGAAATCTCTTCAGTATCTTTGAAATCACCTCAGTATCTTTGAAATCAATTCAGTATCTTTGAAATCTCTTCAGTATCTTTGAAATCACCTCAGTATCTTTGAAATCAATTCAGTATCTTTGAAATCACCTCAGTATCTTTGAAATCAATTCAGTATCTTTGAAATCACCTCAGTATCTTTGAAATCAATTCAGTATCTTTGAAATCACCTCAGTATCTTTGGAATCACTTCAATATATATGGAATCACTTCAATATATATGGAATCACTTCAATATATATGGAATCACTTCAATATATATGGAATTACTTCAATATCTTCGAAATCACTTTTGAATTACACTCCCTTTTGTAATCGCAGCCATACTTCTGGAATCAAATGCATTCCTTAAAAAAAAAAAAAAAAAAAAAAAAAAATATATATATATATATATATATATATATATATATATATAAAACGCCGCTCACTCTATTTTTTTTATTGAAAGGAGAGTGAGTTTGAGCGCGATGAGAAAAATGGCGGTTGGAGACTCCGGATAGGAAGGAGCGGGAAAATAAATAAGAGAAGGTGAAAGGAGAGGAGAAAAGAGAAAGGGAAGGAGAAGGAGGAGGAAGAGAAGGAGAAAAGAGGAAGGGGAGGAGGAGGAAGAGAAGGAGAAAAGAGGAAGGGGAGGAGGAGGAGGAAGAGGAAGGAGAGGAGAAAAGAGGAAGGGGAGGAGGAGGAAGGAGAAGGGGAGGAGGAAGGAGAAAGGGGGGAGGAGGAGGAAGATGAGGAAGAGGAAGAAGCGGAAGAAGAAGGAGAAGGAGAAGAAGAAGATGGCAAAAAGAAAACATAAAACATGAGAAAGAAAAAAAGGGGAAAGAAGAGAAGAAAAAGAATAATAAAGAGGAAGAAAAGAAGAGAACAAGAGCACAAGAGATCAACTTCTATTGACTCAGATGCCTTCTTCCCCTGACGTGGCAGAAGGACGTACCACGTGACAGAGGGACATCCACGTAGCTAAAGGATGTCTAAAGGATGTCCCCGCAGCAGAAGGCACCGAAGGACATCAACAGGGCTGAAGAAATGCCTTAATTACGTGGGTCTCAAAACACACAGGCAATTTGCATGCATCATTACACGCACCTCGCCGTCGACTGTGAGCGAGCAAGAATAGCTCTTGTAGGCAGGGGAGCACAAGGTTGAAATTACCCTGCACCGCTAAACGTAAGCTAAGACTCAACAAACAATATTTTGCGTGATGACAGGAGTGGGGGAAGGGGGAGGGGGAGGAAGGGAAGGGAAGGAAGGGGGAGGGGGGAGGAGAGGGGGACGAAGAGAGAGAAGGGAAAGGAGAGGAAGGGAAGGGAAAGAGGGGTAGGAAGAGGAAAGAGAGAGAGGGAGAATAAAGAGAGAGAGGGAGAGGAAAGAGAAAGAGGGAGAGGAAAGAGAGAGAGGGAGAATAAAGAGAGAGAGGGAGAGGAAAGAGAAAGAGGGAGAGGAAAGAGAGAGAGGGAGAGGAAAGAGAGAGAGGAAGAGGAAAGAGAAAGAGGGAGAGTAAAGAGAGAGAGGGAGAGGAAAGAGAGAGAGGGAGAGGAAAGACCGAGAGGGAGAGGAAAGAGAGAGAGGGAGAGGAAAGAGAGAGAGAGGGAGAGGAAGGTAAGGGGAAGAGAGGTAGGAAGAGGAAAGGGAGGAAGGAAGAGGTAAGAGAGAGAGAGGAAGAGGAAGAAAGGGAAGGAGAGAAAGGTAAGGGAAAGAGGAGAAGGAAGACGAAGAAAGAGATGAGAGAGAGAGGAAGAGGAAGGAGGGACAAGGAGAGGAAGGTAAAGGAGAGCTAGGGAGGAAGAGGAAGGAAAAGATAAGAAAGAGAGGAAGAGAAAAAATGGAAAGGAGAGGCAAATGAGGGAAAGAGGGGAGGGAAGACATAAGAGAGAGAGAGGAAGAGGAGGAGATGAAAAGAGAAGAAGGTAAGGGAAAGAGACGAAAGAGATAAGAAAGAGAGGGGAAGAGGAAGGAAGAAAGAGTAGAGAAGGAGGAAAGAAAGAGAGACATGGCAAGAGGCAAGAAAAAAGGAAAAAGATAATCGGAAAGAAAGGGGGGGGGGTTTTTTTTTAATTTTTTTAGACAGCAACAGGAAGAGGGAGACAGAGAGAGCTGGACGATGTATATACAAGGAGCAGGCTGCAAAAATACGCGAAATTTGACCGTGAAATTTGAAAGCCCTGGAAGCTGTTGGGGTGGGGGTGGGGAGGGAA
>NC_061826.1:38572950-38587950 GCF_019202785.1 Penaeus chinensis | reverse complement strand
TCAGGCAACGTGGACCTGTGGGTTGGAGGCCTGCTTGAGGACCCAGTGGAAGGCGCCCGCGTTGGACCCACCTTCCTCTGCCTTCTGGTCGACCAGTTCAAGAGACTGCGCGACGGAGACAGGTGAGCGCGCTTGCCGTTGGTCGCGAACGGAGGAAAAGGGATATATAGGAATATTAGTATCAGATAATGCATATATACCATTATGATTCTTTGAAGTTTACTTGCATTACGAAAAGGATAGAAAAGAATAAAAGAAAACTTGACGTAAAATATATGCGTAGATAGATTTGTAGATAGATATTATATATATTACATATATTATATATATATATATATATTTGTGTGTGTGTGTGTGTGTGTGTGTGTGTGTGTGTGTGTGTGTGTGTGTGTGTGTGTGTGTGTGTGCGCGCGCGCGCGCGTTTCCGTGCGTGCGTGCGTGCTCGTATATGTGTGTGTACGTAAGTGTGCGTGCGTGCCTCTTAACATTCCGCCATGCATCTCTGCCCAGATTCTGGTACGAGAACCCGGGCGTGTTCAAGCCCGAGCAGCTGGCGCAGATCAAGCAAGTGACGCTGGGGAGAATTCTGTGCGACAACGGAGACAACATCACGGACATAACATCGGATGTGTTTGTTCTTCCTCGAGAACAGAATCCTGCGTTTGTTCCTTGCTCAAGTCTGCCCTATGTTGACTTGAGGATTTGGTCAGACTGCTGCTCTGGTATGTTACTGAGTGATTGCCACGTTGCAAAGTTGCAGTCTTAGATATGAAAGGCAGTGTGTTTCCTTTTTGAGATAAGTTAAGGTTTAGATCATTTTAGTCTTTGTCTCAAGCTGATTTTACCTCATGGTAATAAGTCTCAATATAATAGATCTGTAAAAAAAAAAAAAAAATACATATTTTACACAAGTCCATTTACAAGTTTTAACAAACAGGAGAGCCCCATATACTCAAAATTGCTATTTCTATTTTTTGCTGCAAAGTAATAATTTACAGCCGCTAGTCACGTAGTTTAGCGATACTAAATTCTAGGATTTGATTAAAAGCTTTTACTAGTCACTTTATCATTTAAGGATATTAATGTTGCTTACAGGCTTATAACTCAATCAACAAATGTTTACAAATGTATGGTATTTTAATGATCATTAGGCTGTAGTTCCAAACCTGATATCATTATACTGTTTACTCTGAGCCCTAATCCATCACAAGCTCTTTAAAGTGCCTTTTTTCTTGTTTGTGCCATGTTTTGAAAAACATAAGTACTAATAGACATAATAGATGTTTCCGTGTTTTCAAAATCATCGTGTAAACATATAAAATCAATTCTCGGTATTTTGATTAACTAGGAAGACCTGCCTCCAACGCTCAGCCCCGCCTCCGCCCCGCCCCCAACTCTCAGCCCCGCCTTCGCCCCGCCCCCTCACCCCCGCCCCTCACTCACTGCATGAATATTTCGTTGTTTCACACACGTTCTAATACCCCTTAGGCGCATCCCCTTCACAAAAGACGTAGTTCACATGCTTAAGAGTTTGCATGGTTGAACCTGCTGTGAACGATCAGAATTTTCATTTAAATAATACACGTTGTTTTTCGCTTTGGTTTCATTTGTTATGAAAACTATTAAACACTAATGCAGTGCTTTTCATGACTCATTTTATTTCGTTTTTTTTTTCACTTTTTTAAAAGATACTGATACTGTCAAATTGATGTTTTGTTGAATGGAGAATTTTACTGTTTTTTATTTATTATTATTATTTTTTTTTTTTTTTTTTTTTTTTTTTACCTGAAGAAAAAAATATGAAGTGATCCTGTCTTCTCGTGATTAGGGTAAATAAAACGTGTTTTTATCATGTACATTAGTGTGAATAAATGTAAAATTCACATCTTTTGTTTCTTTGTCCAGGGCGGAATATCTTTTTTAAAAGAAGTATATAAGACAAAAGAAAGAAAATAAAAACGTCGCTTAGATCGTTAAGAAAGGCACTTTAAAGAGCTTATAATGGAGGCAACGTCACTGACTCCACACACCCATGAATTATAAACACAAGAACTACACTTTGGGAAAAAAAAACACCTACACAGTCTCTCACGGTGTATGTACAGTGTTATTTTCTCTCCCCATCGCCTGGGAAAGACTGCCGGAGTTCAGCTTTTCCAAACTCCATCACTCACGTACCCACAATACGGTTCAGAAGACGAGCGCAGTTTTCCCACATTGAAGACAGAGAGCACCTCTTAATGGACTTAGATAAGGATAAGCTCAATGATAACGAGTTACATGGATCATTCTCTGAGGGAAATTATTTCACGCAGAATGCCACACAGAGATTACGTGAAGGAAGGTAAGTGTTTGTGACGACTGTTTGATGCGGAAAGAAAAATTATCATAAGGATACTTGGACTTTTCTTGATGGATATTTTAATGTTTGTTTGTAGTTTAGCATAGTTTATAGGCTCGTGCTATAAGGAATATTTAGTTAAGTTCTTGTAAGTAAATGTCTGGCTGATTTTCATCCCAAGGTTAAGAATATATAGGGTTCTCTAAACTATTATGCAAATAACCTAATACCAACAATTTCACACACGCTAAAAAGGCCACAACCCAGCCAAAAATTCGAGAGAAAGTTCGAGAAAAACAAAAAATCGGGACGAAGCCTCAGCAGCAACGACTCCGAGGACGACCTTGGCGCCTACGAGGAGGACCTCAACGAGCAGCGAATCGAGGGCATCGAGGCCCTGGTGGAGCAGCTCTCGAAGACGGTCCTCGAACTCAGCAAAAAGGTGCGGAGGAGGACTTTTTGGCGGTAAACTCTGCCAGAGATTGTAATTGATAGATAGAGAGACATATAGATAGATAAGATAGATAGTAAGTTACTAAATTACTGAAATAGAGGCTAACGCACTCTTGCTCCCTTACAGGTGACCACCCTAGAGGGCAAGTGCGGCAGCGGCGACGGCGGCGGCGGCGGCGGCGGCGGTGGTAGGAGGAAAAGCGTGCGGCAGCGAAGGAAGTGCGTCGACGAGACGGGGAGACACAGGGCGCGAGGGGAGAGCTGGCAGAAGGACCCCTGCGCGATATGCTCCTGCCGGGTACGCTGACGTGGTTGTATGCAGAATGCTGCGGGTGGAGTGATAAACACTTCTGACACACACACACAAAATATATATAAATATATATATATATATTTATATATATATATTTATAAATATATTTATATATATAATATATATACACACACATACATACATACATATTTATATATATATGTATGCATATATACATACATATACATATATATATACATATATATATATATACACATACATACATATACATACATATACATATATATATATATATATATAAGTATATATACATATATATACATACATATACATATATGTATACATATATAAACACACATACATACATGCATATATGCATATATATATATATATATGTGTGTGTGTGTGTGTGTGTGTGTGTGTGTGTGTGTGTGTGTGTGTATGTATGTATGTATGTATGTATGTATGTATGTATGTATGTATGTATGTATGTATATATATACATATACACATACATATATATGCATATATATATACACATACATACATACATATATTATATATATATATATATATATGTGTGTGTGTGTGTGTGTGTGTGTGTTTATGCATATGTATGTGTGCGTGTATGTTCGTGAGTTTCTGTGTGTGTTTTCATATTTTTGTGTGCAGATAAAATTTCTTTCATCTTTAATTTGAAGTAATGCAATTCTAGGGTACGAAATAATTCAAAATATATGATATTTACAGTGAATTACATGAAAGACAACAATAACAAAACTGCCATGAGATCTGGTTCACACGGACTTCCACCATGTACATGACTAACGCATCCCCCCTTATCTACGGCAGAGAGGAAAAGTCCACTGCAGAGTTAAAGAATGTCCGAGCGTGACCTGTGATAACCCACGAGTGGAGGAGGGCGAGTGCTGTCCTGAGTGCGGCGACGAAGGAGGAGATACGGAGAACACCCGTCTAGGTCCTGAGGCTTAGGAGGGCGTTCGAGAGGGGGAGGGAAGGGGGTGGGAATACAGAGAGTTCTTATAATAGCTACGATAACAACGCACCTCGTCTCCCTTCTGCAGAGATGCTCGAGAAAGCGAGAGGCGTTCTGTGCACCTTGCCAAAGACTATAAGGGGGGAGGGAGCAAAGTGGCATAACAAAGGTGCCTTTTGAAAAGATCATGGAAGTGTAGTGTTTTTAAATCAAGATATAATTTGGTTTTTATCTTCTCTCTCTCAAAAACAGAAAAAATTGTCCGTTTAAGAATATCGTTAGCGGGACGGACATGGTGAATCAAAGAACTGTGATGGTTATGTTATGAAATACAAGTTTTGTCACGTGAAAAGTGATCTTGTGTGCGGTCAGGTAGCTACATAAGGTACAGTATCTACAGACTCATATATTACTTTGAGCTGTGTTCTAGGCCGGTTTTTTTATGGGTATTTCAGTATCTCCTGTTCTGTAGCCAGTATTGTGTCTAATAACTTATCCAGGGATGAAGACGAAGTTAAGGCTGTGGGACAAAGACCAGTTATTGTACCATGGTTTTATGATTTTTTTTTTTTTTTTTTTTTTTTTTTTGTCCACATTACTTGGTTACTTTATGAACGATGCATAAGGATTGCGATGCCGGTCGTAAGAATTCATTTAGCAAGGATTTAGCTCAGTGGAGGTACTATAATATTCAGTTGTTCACAGGATGGATATAGACGGTTTCAAGCCTCTTACACGCATAGGGCTCTGTCAGAATTTTTAGAAAACAAAAAAAAATATTTATGTAAAAAAAAAAATCTAAGAAAAAAAGGGTGTTTATTTGCTCACTGTTTTTTTTTCTTTTTTGCCTGCCATTTGCGTTATCACTGCCAGTTTTCGTTCTGTTCATTTTTTTAAACGTTTTTTTTGAATCACTGCAAAAAAAAAGAATGGCATTTGCATTGCTTGCACCAGCATTACTAGTCAGTAGGAAATCACGAATATTCACTCGTTTCAATCATCACTCGGATCTTTAATTGGAATGTGTACTAATAGCCTTCGAACGTATTGATAAGTAGTGTCTTCGGCTTGGGGTCTGCTTCTCCACGACTCTCTTCTCCGACATACTAATCTGGTGCTATTAGTGGATGAAGGACTAGTTCTATTTATTTCATGTTATATAAACTCCCACTGCCAATAGTGTTCTAAGAAGTGTGCATCACGAGGAACAATATGTATCGCGGTTTGTGAATGATGATAATAATGATATTCAGTGTCATCAAGTTGCATTAGCCTCTTTCTTCGTCCACAGTCAACAGTGTGTAGTAAATCAACGGGAAGGAAACATGAAATAGGAAAGGAAAAGGAATAGCTATCGGAAAATGTATGAAATTTACAAAATATACATCATCAAGGGTGGTAAAAAAAAATATATATATATATATAATCCTGTTTGTTGATATTTTTTTCCAATAAAGTATAAAAATTAATGATCTTATAATTATTGAAGATCAGCATGCAGAGAATTTTAAGTTTTTTTTTTTCAAATTCTTCATCAGCCATTATGCACAACATAAACCCCTTTTATTGACTGTGTTTAAATTTCGCACAAATATTTGGCTGTATGTAGACAACGCATCTCTGAAATAAAGTTTCTAATAATCGACATGACTAAAATATTGTACCGTATTATTGACATTAACAAAAATCAGACCTATATTTCTTTAAAAAAGCTAAGGGTTTGAAAATGCCATCGAGAGAGGAACGTGCCAATGCTCCCATACACAAACGGTAATGTTGAAAATATTTCTGCGTGAACTACGATATATGGAAATTTGACGACAGGCAACTTTCACCAAAATTAATAATTATACAACTCCATGTGGGAAAACGATGATGAACCAGTGTAAAAAAAAAAATAATAATAATAATAAACACGACTTATTAAAAATAAACTGTCTTTTAATTACATTCAATTATATATACATGATTTTTTTAAATCAAATAAATGGTATTTACTAAAGGAAATACCAAGGATGATAAAAATGGAAAGAATCAAGATAAATAAGAGTTTCGAAAACAATTCTATAAATTTGATTTGAACACTTATTATTGCTATTAAAATTATATTTATTATTATACATATGTAATGTATAAGAAATTCTATTTATATGAACATTTTCATTTTATAATTAATGTTTGACATCACTAGCAAAAATGATACTTGCATTTTTAATGTTTTATCATCAGCAGCATTATTATCACTACGATTTCAACTATTATTATCATTACTGAACTTATGATTATTATTATTATTACTATCTTTATTACTATTATTATTATTACTGTTATTATTATCATCATTATCATTATCAGAGTTATTATTATCATTATTATTATTATCATCATCGTCATTTTTATCATAATTATTATTACTATTATTATCATTATCATCATCATCATTATCGTTATTATTCTATTCTCAGCATTATTTGTGTTATTATTTTATTATTATTATCATTATCATTTTTATGATTGCAATTATTTTATTATCAATATCATTATCATTATGACTGTTATTATTCGTATTATCATTATCATATAATGATAGTGATAATGGTAATAATGATAACGATAATCATTATCATCATCATTATCATTAATCATTAATAATTAATATCGACATTTCACATTCATGATAAACATATCGTTCTTGAATGTTTAACAAATGACTGCAGTTAGCAGGAAATGAAAAACACTAAAACAAAATACAATTTCTTTATTTTAAAGATTAATATAGTTATTCATAAAATTACGTTTTTTTTATGAGAAGAAAACCTTTCTTTAAGGGTGACAATTCTATCAATTACCCACGATCAAAAGAGGAAACAAATACGCCTTCTTTACAATCGTCTTTGGACCATAATAAGTCTGAATAATCTTATTTCCATAGAAAAATAAATAATTATTCCAAACACCTCTACGAGACGGATCATGGCGATGATGATACAGATTGAAAATCAATTCATATAAGCAGGATTTTTCCGGATTTATGGCGACGAAACTATGGCCCCATAAACTTGCCCCTGTCAAGGAAACTGCGGGATATCATATGAAGGAAAATTAACTGTACCAGCAATATGCGCGATGAAGATAAGTAAATCATATATTGCAGGGGCCAGGACCTGCTGAGACTCCCTCAGAGGGGCTGCCTGCTCCAACTTCCGCCCTGAAAGACATGGTAGTCTACGATCAATCACAAGGCGGGGTATACGCTAACCTGTGAGATGAAGATTCCTACCTGTGATGTAATGCAAGGGACACAGACCCCTGCATAAACAAAAACACACACTAAGAAACTAGGAAACACTACTCGAGTGCGAATGTGACGGCGTCATTCTCGGGAGAGGCCAGGGAAACACATAAAACATGCAAAGAATACCAGTCTCAGACGCTACTGTTTGCAGTACCATCTGTTGAGCGTATAGACCGGTAGGAGGAGGAGTTTCCCTCCTATAGCAGACTCATGCTACTGGTCCATCCATAATGACGGGTTTGCCGGTGGCTACGCGTCTGCACTTCTAGAAGCCCGCAATAGTACTGAGCCATCTCGACGTCATCTAGAAGACGTCGAGATGGTTCAGTACCATCGTGGTCCTGGTCGCTTTGCGATTTCATGCGTGAAACGTGTGGTGGTCATGACGCCGTACTTGACCTCTTGTTTCAATCATGACCTACTGCACAGAGAAAAGCCGCTCCCTGTAACACACACATATACGTATCTTAATCTCATAGGTCCGTGTAAACTCCTTGTGAGCGCTCATAGGCTAAATCCTGCCGTGAATACGAGGAGGTTTCTTTGTCTCCCGGTATAGCCCTCGGCAACGGATAATTTACTGACCTTCATCGTACAAATTTGTTGTCCACCTCATTTTCCTCCATATGTTACTTCGCAGTTAACCTGGTATCCTCCATTCCCTCCGCTACTGACGGGGCCAAGTTTATGGGGCAAAGGAGGGCGCTATAGATCTTGTTTGTATCAATCGTAGAGGGTACCGCTATTTCACTCGCAAGAATTACACAAATTGGACACTGCACATTATTTACGAGCCTTAAGCTATCACTTAACTGAAAAAAATACAAATGACCTGTATTCCCAGTGGCGTTATTTATTTCAGAAATTTCAGCATACTCTATCAAACATACGGAAGAAGTAAATAACTATTATCACAGTGTTCCAAATCTCTCCCCCTTCTCTCCTCCCCAAAGCAATAATAAGAATAAGATGAAAATGAAGTAGAAGCACACAAACAAACAAACATGCATCCAGCTGCTGACATACGCAAAGTCCGAGAACAGGGGATCCCTCCTTCCCTTCCTATTGCCCAGACCCACATTCCCAGACACAGCGTGCTTACCCACGAGCCACCGAAAGAAGGTAAAAGAGATATTCTCAGCTCACTTGCTCAGAGGTAATGACGGTGGCGGTGCAGTCTCGTCTTGAGGTGTAACCAAACAAGAAAGGGAAATCCATTTTAACCCTTACTAAGATTGATAATGTTCGCATTACGTAAATATAAGACAAATATATGCATCTGACAATGTCCATTTCTCACCCCATATGCATATATAAGAAATAGATACTCGTAAAGACTGTAATCAATATCTTTACAAATGTTTGCAAATGTATGATATATCAAAAGTGCAGCCCTAATAAGAATAAATCAACAGATATGTCTTAACTTCGCGGGACGATTGATAAGCTTGCGAGCTCCTCTCATCTTTTAACATGTTATACTAGTCGTTATTGCATCCCAAAGGCATCTTCATAATAAAAATACAATTCAGTGTAAAGGATTATGGAACTCTTGTTGTACTCAGAAACTTGCGTCCTAACAGGCGATAACGCAAAAAAAAAAAATAATAACAGACTTAAATTTTCTGTGTGAATGTAAATTCGATAACCATATACATATATATATACATATACACACATATTTATATATATATGTATATATATACATATACGTACATATATATACCATGTATATACATATATATACACACATGTATATATACATATATACATGTGTATATAATATACACATATGCATATACATATATATACATATATACATATACATATATATATGCATATACATATTTATACATGTAAATATATATGTATATGGGGGGGGGGTAACCAGCTCTCCGAGAATTATTTTGGAAAAAAAACTAAACAAATGCAATCACATGAAATCACATAGTCACGTCAAAATCGCATGCATTTAAACATTTCAACGTTCTATAGTAAAGATCGAGTTAGAAATGAACATCGAGTCACATCAACAAATACAATCACAAAAATACATTTAAAAATTTTGAAGTTCCATATGTATTGTACGAGTTAGAAATAAAAACACATCCAAACAATAATATGAGTTCACATAGTTACATAAAAAACACATACTTTTTAACAATTCGACGTTCTATAATGTTATATGAGTGGTAAAAGAGGTCGGCAGATGAGCAGAAAGGCAGTAACCGGCCACTCGATTAAACAAGAAATCGAGTCGGTTGTTTTGAAGAAAAAATTATATTTATGTGTCTATTCATTAATTAATATGAAATACTAGCAAAAAACAATCAGTATTCCAATAAATTGATGTGCGATGCAGTATATTAATCGTTACTGACGACTTAATATTTAATATATCATTATTATTATTATTATTATTATTATTATTATTATTATTATTATTATTATTATTATTATCATTATTATTATTATTAATTGTATTATTATTATTATTATTATTATAACTTTAGCTCTATCATTATCGTGCCGGGAAACAAAACTATGCTGATATCTTGCATTTCCCTTTTGTTTACCTTAATATGAATGTCATTTTATTTTTCCTATTGGCAGTAACAGCAAACAAAAGTTCCTCAAATTTACAAATGATTGCTATGATGACACTGCCTTTTACAATCAAATTAATTACGATTATGAACCATCGCCATGCTTCCTGCGGCTGTTTCAAATAACAGAAAGATATTAAGAAGATAGAGGGTGTAAATGAAGTGGACAAGCAACGAAGGTAATTTAATTCGAGTAGAAGGGAGAGGGAGAAAAGTAGAATAAAATAAAATAAATAAAAGTAGAATGTTTAGTAGAATACTTGCTTTTACAATATCTTTCCTCGTTCGTTTTTCTTTTCCTCTCTTTTACCTTTCGTAAATCTTTTCAGATATCCTTTGTGGCAAGGATAACACTTTAAATAAGAGTTAATATAATTAGATTTAAAAATTGATTTTTTTCTCTTAAAATTCGGTCGTAAATATCTATACATAGACTACTGAAGACTAATTCAAGCAATAATGCACATGAAAGATGTGATTTTAGATGTGAACTTTTATTTCTTAGCTATTAGGATAAAGAGCTCTTCCCTATGTCAGAAATAAAAGTGATATAACATGACTATCATGATTATAAATAACGTAGAGTTCAGATCACGAAGCCTGAGGAAGGTGCGATCCACCCAGCCCTGTATGTCTCCAGGAGTTTAATTGATATTTGGGGACGAAATTTGTAAGTAATTCCTCTTGCACTCTACGTAAGGCATGTATATTAAGTTAAATGAAGAGTGTAGATCCCAAATGTATAGCATCAATTACTTAGATGATTATGATGATGATTATAACATTTCTTAACCATTTCTCAGCAAAACTTTATTTACTTCTTTGTAACTCGTAATTATGTTCGATAAATGTTGTCTCTTTTAGTGTCATTGGTGTTCGAATAACGTTATTATAATCATAAGATCAGCAACAGAAAATACCCCCCACCAAAAAAACAAAAAAAAACAACAACAAGGAATAACAATAAAATTAAAAATAATAACAATAGAATAACAAAAAAGTAACAGACGTTAAGATGAAAATGAAATGACAATTACTACGAAAAAAGTAACGCTTGCTTGTTTGTTTGTTTTTTTATCTATGTTAAATACACGTTTTCTTTGAATAATGACCCTTTAGTTATCATTGAAATGCGCAACAGAGAACTACCTAATTTACATACTATATTGAGCTGCGTCGTGTCTGAAACGGAGTTAGATCTTGGTGGCAGCATCGGTATCGTCTCTGACTCGCACGTTGAAGGATCCAGGATTGAGACCAGAGTTAACCCTCTTTGGCTTCGGGAAAAGTTAACAGGTGTTTGTTGACACTTGCTCGTGTTTGGCGGTTCACGAGTGTTCTCCAAGGAGATAACGTCCCCCTCTCGAGGTCAGAGATCACTCAGGTCGGCAGCTATGCAGAAAGGCAGCAACAGGCCACTTGATTATAACCATAGTTGTTCATTTGCTGGTTCTGGTTGGCCGACTCGGTAGCTGTTTTGCAGTATTTTCGATTTAATTTATAATATAAGATCTTTAGTCTCCATTTTTTTTTTTTTTTTTTTTTTAGTTTTATCTTTGGATAACTATTAATTTCATCACATTTATATGCTAAATTATAATATAATATCATGTAAGTCATCAGTCCTTTTTAGCTATGTGCTGTACATAATACTCGGAAAACGATAATAATATTTACTAAAAGAAACTATATAACATACAATCCCTCATTTTAAGATTACTTAAATTCTACTTAAGTGGCACAGATAGTGAACTATCATTATTATTCTCTATTATTTCTTTAAAGTGTAAATTCATCGAAACTTATATATCTGTTTCTTAATTAAACACATCCGTATAAATATACATATATACACATTACATACATAAACACAAGATATTTGTATGAAATGTGGCAATAGCAGTCGTAGAAATAACGGTGAAGATAAAAGCATGTAATCCTATAAACGTAGTCATAACTAAACAAATGCAATCACATGAAATCACATACAGACATACATACATGCATATAGATAGATAGATAGATAGATAGAGAGAGAGAGAGAGAGAGAGAGAGATAATAGACATACAAACATACAACATATCAGTACACTATACATTATGTACAGGAAGCAGTTTTGGAGGCAAAGCCAATCTCATATCATCACTGCAAAATGTGCAAGACGTTCAAGCCGCATAAACTTACACATTACTTACTTTGTTGCTCGAAAACTGTACCCTATCGATCAAACAGCACTTTTTTTTTTTCTTTTACCAACTAGATGATATAATGTAAGCACAATGGCACAGCCTTTCAGGCATATACCGCCAGTGTCTGATTGGCAGCCTTCTACATAAATAAGAGGCATAGCCAGTTTAGATAGCTTTTTGCAGGGCATGTACACTGCTCTGTATTTTTTTTTTTTTTTTTATCAAATCAAATCTCTCTCTCTCTCTCCTTCTCTCTATCTCTCTCTCTCCTCCTCTCTATCTCTCTCTCTCTCTCTCTCTCTCTCTCTCTCTCTCTCTCTCTCTCTCTCTCTCTCTCTCTCTCTCTCTCTCTCTCTCTCTCTCTCTCCTTCTCTCTCTCTCTCTCTCTCTCTCTCTCTCTCTCTCTCTCTCTCTCTCTCTCTCTCTCTCTCTCTCTCTCTCTCTCTCTCTCTCTCTCTCTCTCTCTCTCTCTCCTTCTCCTTCTCTCTCTCTCTCTCTCCTTCTCCTTCTCTCTCTCTCTCTCTCTCTCTCTCTCTCTCTCTCTCCTCTCCTCTCCTCTCCTCTCCTCTCCTCTCCTCTCCTCTCCTCTCCTCTCCTCTCCTCTCCTCTCCTCTCCTCTCCTCTCCCTTTCTCCCTTCCTCCCTCTTTATGTAGCATAGGCTATATGGTTAAGTAATTCTCGCAAGTATCTCTTTGATTTTATCGTTTATTATAAAAAACACATTTTTTTGTATAAAAAACAGGAATACTTACTGGTGTATATATCGCTGAATTGTTTTTTTTTTTAATATCTATTATCCCTTTCCTTCCCCTAACCTACGCAGAGTAATTATGAAACCTCTCTGTACAGTAGCAATATAATTTAATGATATGAATGGGAATGAGTTCGTGTGCTGTATCGCGTGTGAAATTATCGAGAATTTATGAATAGATTAATAAAAAAGAGAATTTATGAGTGGTATAATAATGACAATAACAACAACAACAACAACAATAATAATAATAAAATTTCAAGAATGTGTGTGCTTAACGAGTAATTCCCGGATTGGAGTTTCATCGGGACGTCGGGTCGAGTGAGATCGTGCTGATGGTGATATGCTGATTAGCTCATTATCCACACCAAATCCAGGAGGACGATTAGCCAATCCCCCTGCATCGGATTGGGAAAATCTAACGTCGGATTCTGTATGATGCGGAGGAGGATTAGCCAATCCCCCTGCATCAGACTGGGCAAATTTTACGTCGGATTCTGCATGATGCGAAGGAGGATTAGCCAATCTCCCTGTATCGGATTGGGGATATTTAACATAGGTTTGCGCTTGATACGGTTGCACAGGGACTGAATAATTCTCTATCTGATCGGCTGGGTTTCCGCGCGATGCCGCTTCGATGTCGCCGTCAGGAAGGGCTTCTGTCTCCTCTTGAGGGTCGAAAGCGAGGTTCTTGCGGCCCGCGTCGACGGAGGGATTCTGGACGGGGATTTTGTTAGTTTATTCAGTCATCATTGTTGTTGTTATTATGAATTATTACTATCGTTGTTTTTATTATGAATTACTGTTTCTATTGTTTTTATTGTGAATTATTATTATTGTTATTATTATTATTATAGTTATTATGGATTATTATTGTTTTATTATGAATTATTTTTTTTTATTATTATTATTACTATTACTATTATCATTGTTGTTGTTTTGTTGTTGTTATTGTTATTAATTATTCATTATTCGCTATTTATTATTAATTTTTATTATGATCATTTATCATCATCTATTATTATGATGATTTATCATAATCAATTATTATTATTATTGTTTTTTTGTTTTGTTTTGTTTTTGTAGGTACTTTACTATGTAAACAAAATCAATTTACCTTTTCATTATAAAGGATTGTGATAACTTACATTTAATATACATCCATATATAATTTCATATAAATCCACATGCATTTTTTTTTTGGGGGGGGGGGAGGGGGACGAGAGCGCTAACCTAACTACAATCAGCGTGAGTTACAGTTAACAAGATCGAATCCAGACTCACCTTTTGTATTGTGAAAATTGCTTCCTCGTAAGATGGCAGTTTGTCCACCAAGTCGTCGTATTTTGGAGGGAGGTCCTCAGTAGCCGGCTATAAATAGAAGCAAATCACTTCATCTGTCCTGATTGTGAGTTAATATAAATAATTTTGAGCTTTCGATATGAAAATTATTTATAAAATGGAGCACATGCTATATCAGGTATGAAATTAGTCTCTTTATTATTAATGTTCGAAGGAAATAAAATGGGTTGACGGCACTCCCCACCAAAACCGAGCATATTTTTGCCTACTTTCTGTTATGATGCGCCATGTACGACCGTAAGGTGTGCATGCTAGCCATCATTAATTAAGGTTAATGATCCCGGTTATTGATTACGTCATGGTCATTGGTTACGTCATTAACCTACTCGTGGGGTGAGTAGTTCCGTCCATCCACACACTACTATGCATACATACATACGTACACACACACACATACATACATACATACATACATACATACATACATACATACATACATACATACATCCATCCATACATACATACATACATACATACATACATACATACATACACACACACACACACACACACACACACACATACATACATACATACATACATACACACATACACACATACATGCATACATTCATACACACATACATACATACATACATACATACATCCATACATACATACATACATACATACATACATACATACATACATACATACATACATACATACATACATACATACACACACACATACATACATACATACATACATACACACATACACACATACAT
>NC_061826.1:38565450-38567950 GCF_019202785.1 Penaeus chinensis | reverse complement strand
ACTACCACCTTTACAGTCGGTTTGGTTAGGTTTGGTTAGGTCGGGTCAGGTCAGTCACTGACTACTGAAACAAGGTTTTACGGAGTACACACAATATAATCGTCTTATCCGTACTTTGTAATTAAATTGATATAAACAACAGTATCAGTATCTTCTTGTATTTACCGATAACACGTGTTTATCCCATACCATTTGTACGCTTGTACAAATGGTACGTCTTCTTGGGTGGGTCTACACTTTTATTTCTTATTTTCTGATCTATTCATCGACTTATTTTTCAAGTTTAGATGCACTTGACAGGCTTTCGATGTTCGCCTGAAAGTATGTTATAATTAAATTGATCTAGGTCAAATAATCATCATCACGAATGTTTCAATTATTTTTAAAAATACCAAAGTTTACCATGGCATCAATCATCGACAAACTGGCAAGTGCACATTCGCTTTGATAACAAAAAGTGAGCAAAATACATACAACAAGCGTGAAAATAGCACAGTACATTTTCCCTCCTTTTTTTTTTGGTTCGTTTCTTAGGAAGTATATATTCTAAACCATTCAAGAGACTAAATGTGTTCAAGATTTGAGGATGAAAGGCATATAGTTCAGTGATTTAGACTAAACTATGTTGCTTGTAAAAGAATGGTTCAGTTACCGTCCCCCATCTCAGTTCTTTGCCTGTAGCGTCTCTTGCGATGTAAAGTTCTCGTTTGTCCCCTTCCTACATTGTGCTGCCCATTTAGCAATAAAATTACCAAGACCAAGTAACTGAACCACAATTTTCAAGTTTCATCAGTTATCAACAGCCTGGTATAACTGGCACTGGCACCAGGACTAGCACGAGGAACCGTTGTCCTGTCGGAGGTCCTCACTTCATGGGACTTCTGCGTTAGCGAGATCTGCCTGGCACAGCAACCTGACTCTTGTGCCTCTGTATCCATGGGTTAAATCCCCGTTCACTATGCCGAAGTTGTAACCTGAGGCAATGACCCTGTTGAAAAGGCTGTTTGCTTGATTGTAGGGCACGCCGTCTCCCCAAACGTTTCTGGGTGATAGGTCGACTGACACCATAGAGCCTGCGGAGGAATAGAACTAAGCGTCACTTTAACCCGTGCGAGAAAAGAGAACCCGATGAACGATATGAGGACATCAGAAGATCATTCATAGTGACGAGGTTCGATATGGTATTGATTCTTTCTGTTTTCTCAAATAGATACCATCCATTCTTCTCTAATATCGTCTGTCACCTTCTAGTTACCTATCTATCCCTCTCACGCACACCTCTACCCATCACACCCCATCCCTCCTCACCATCTCTGTCGAAGAACTCCTTGAGGACGGCCATGGACTCGAGGGAGGAGAAGGACCCCAGTCGGAAGCCGGGAAACCCGCTGCACGTGGCCGAGGCGTCACCTGCAATCAACATCCCGCTCACGGTCAGGTATAGGCGCCCGTCCCCTGCCAGCCAGAAAGATCCGTCTTGGGTGGCTGGGTGGAGAGAATGAGGAACGGTGCCAGGAATAGGGGCCGACGAAGGTGTAGAGGATGGGGATTGGTGACAGGAGTAGAAATTGATGAGAGTTTGATTTCAGGAATAGAGACTGATGACTGTAATGAATGGTTATTCATGTTAGTGATAAGAATAGTGATTGATGATGGTGAAAATAATGCGGACTGGTGGTGATAGTTGTATCACCGGGGAGCAATGGTGGTGGGAATGATGATCGATGAGGATAGTGACGATAATGGTGACTGGTAATGATGGTGAAGAAGCTCTCCAACAGAATCGTTTAATTTTTTTATCTGGCTTTGTTAAATTCTCATTCTTAGTCTCCTCTTTATCTATTTGCTAGACATAAATCACACACTATTCCAAACCACACACACACACTCTCTCTCTCTCTCTCTCTCTCTCCCATCTCTTCCTCCCTCCCTCTCTCTTTCTCTCTCTCTCTCTCTCTCTCTGTCTCTCTCTCTCTCTCTCTCTCTCTCTCTCTCTCTCTCTCTCTCTCCCTCTCTCTCTCTCCCTCTCTCTCTCTCCCTCTCTCTCCCTCCCTCCCTCCCTCTCTCTCTCTCTCTCTCTGTCTCTCTCTCTCTCTGTCTCTCTCTCTCTCTCCCTCTCTCTCCCTCCCTCCCTCCCTTCCTCCCTCCCTCCCTCCCTCCCTCCCTCCCTCTCTTTCTCTCTCTCTCTCTCTCTCTCTCTCTCTCTCTCTCTCTCTCTCTCTCTCTCTCTCTCTCTCTCTCTTTATCTCTCTCTCTCTTTCTCTCTCTCTCTCTCTCTCTCTCTCCCATCTCTTCCTCCCTCCCTCTCTCTTTCTCTCTCTCTATCTCTCTCTCTCTCTCTCTCTCTCTCTCTCTCTCTCTCTCTCTCTCTCTCTCTCTCTCTCTCTCTCTCCTTCCCCTCTCTTCCTCCCTCCCTCTCTCTTTCTCTCTCTCTCTCTCTCTCTCTCTCTCTCTCTCTCTCTCTCTCTCTCTCTCTCTCTCTCTCTCTCTCTCTCTCTCT
>NC_061826.1:38552950-38555450 GCF_019202785.1 Penaeus chinensis | reverse complement strand
GTGTCGATACCTGTCGATCCGTAAAAAAAATATATCTGACAATGTGCTTGAAAGAACCATAAAAATGTATTCTTAGTCTTCAAAGATATACGACGCGTATTTCTTTCACCAATTGCATATTCCCGATACGTTATGACCTGCAAAAATGTGTTTGTGGGCAATATCATATATTATAGATTGCAGCATATACGATATATATGTTTATGTACCCAAGTTGGAATAATGCATCAGCGTGCTATTAATAGATATAAAACCCAGACTCGCTCTAGTTTCTGTACTACCTTGAACAAGCTGTACAGAACTAGCAAGAAAGTATGACATATTAAAGAGATTGATTGGTCAGTCTCGCAAGCAGTGGGTGGAAGTGGTCAAGATTTTATTTAAAGTGTTCTGAACTTTCAAAAAAAATTGTACTGAACTTTCAAGAAAAGTGTACTGAACTTTCAGGAAAAGTGTATTGAACTTTAAAAAAAATGTACAGAACTTTCAAGAAAAGCGTACTAAACTTTAAAAAAAACAAAAAAGCGTACTGAACTTTTATAAAGTGTACAAAATTAAAAAAAAAGTGTACTGAACTTTCAAGTAAAGTGTACTGAACTTTCTAAAAAGTATACGGAACTTAGAAAAAAAAAGTGTATAGAATTTTTAAAAAAAAAGTGTTCTGAACTTTCTAAAAAAAAAAAGTGTACTGAACTTTCAAAAAAGTGTACTGAACTTTCAAAAAAGGTATACTGAACTTATAAAAAGTGTAAAGAACTTTCAAAAAAGTGTACTGAATTTTCAAAAAAGGTACAGAATTGAAAAATAAAAACTACTGAACTTTCAAAAAAAAAGTGCACTGAACTTTCAAAAATAAGTGTTTGGACCTTTTAAAAAAAAAAGTGTACTGAACTTTTAAAAACAGTGTACGGAACTTTCGAAAAAAAAGTGTACTGAACTTTTAAAAACAGTGTACTGAACTTTTAAAATAGTGTACTGAACTTCAAAAAAATTGTACTGAACTTTTAAAAAAAGTGTACTGAACTTCAAAAAAAGTGTACTGAACTTTCATAAATGTATACAGAATTTTCAGAAAAAGTGTACTGAACTTCAAAAAAAGTGTACTGAACTTCAAAAAAGTGTACTGAACTTCAAAAAAGTGTACTGAACTTCAAAAAAAGTGTACTGAACTTTCACATAGAAAACGGAGATGAACAGTTGCCAAATAGAAGACTGATTTTCATCCATTGTTAACTTAAAGGTTACATTCATACGAGCCTTACATATGAATATTTTACTTAAATGGTAAGTTAATTCAGAAGTAGAAATTGCACCATTTTGCACTAAACTTTATATAAGATAAAAGATAAAAGATTCGCAGTAAAATATGAAGACTTCCAGCACCATGTATAGTAAACTAATAACAATGATAGTAATAACTATAATGGTGAAATAATGAGGATAAATGTAATAATGATGATAATTAAAATAATGATGATAATTATAGTAATAATAGTAATGATGATAATAATGACAATAACAATAATGATGATAATAATGATAACAATGATAATAATAGTAGTAATGATAACGATAAAGATAACAATGATAATAATAATAATAATATTGATAATAACAACAATAATATTAATAACAATAATAATAACAATGATAATGATAATAATAATAATAATAATAATAATAATAATAATAATTATAATGATAATTATAATAATATTAATAATTATTATAATAATAATAAGTGAAAGAGAGAGAGAGAGAGAGAGAATTTGATGTAGGTGGAAACAATTTGTTGGAGATAAAGATAAAAAAAAAAGAGAGATGCACAAACATCGATACATAAAAAAAAAACGACGAGAAAAAATTGAAAAACAAAGAAAACGACACAAGAGAAAGAAAGGTAAGCTAAAACAAATATGCGTTTTTTTTTAATCAACCGAATGAATATGTATGTATTTAGTACCTGTGTCCCCAAGTAGGTAAAAGTTGGACCACAGGGACAAGCTGATATGTATAAAAGCATCAGCGTAGGGGAGATGGCAAAGAGTGTGGGTAGAGCAAAACTTGCCTTCATATCAAATAAACCACAACTGAAATACTTTTTAAAGCTTAACTTAATCTTCTGAGGTTTAACATAGGCCTGGTATGAAGGTAAGGTAACATCAAAGTCTAGCTTCTTATTATGTAAAACCTCGGACTTAACTTTGATGAGTCTGTACGTGAGATGAAAACAAAGGTTTGTGTACAAGGATTTCGTTTTAGGTATATACTTCTTGGACAAATTATATACTGTATGTAGTTGCTGGTTTATTCTTTGTGCAGTTGTTCAAGTTCTAGAAAGCAGATTGCTGTCCATATATGTATATATATATATGTGTGTGTGTGTGTGTGTGTGTGTGTGTGTGTGTGTGTGTGTGTGTGTGTGTGTGTGTGTGAGGTGTGTATATATATGTATGTATGAATACACACACACACACACACATATATATATATATATATA
>NC_061826.1:38517950-38532950 GCF_019202785.1 Penaeus chinensis | reverse complement strand
ATATATATATATATACATACATGTGTGTGTGTGTGTGTATGTATGTATGTATGTATGTATGTATGTATGTATGTATGTGTGTGTGTGTGTGTGTGTGTGTGTGTGTGTGTGTGTGTGTGTGTGTGTGTGCATAGTATATATAAATGGCTCCATATACTGTGTACATAAGCACGTATGGCTCCCACCAGAATGTAAAGGCTCTATATGAATGCCTTAAACATATGGTTTGGCAAGAGTAGTGAAAGGGGACGGTTGGCTTAACCTCTTTTATTGAGAAGCGTAAGCAACACAGATAATTCACACCGATACAAGACTTGGTAAGGCTTAGTGCTGGGTGCGTGGTCAGCCCAGAGGGGGGCGGACGGCTGGCTCAGCAGCCGGCCTTGACCCAACAGGCTTTCGGCAGGAACTCTCTGTAGTGACTCTCTCTGACCTGGGTCATACTGCCCTTTTATACCCCGGGAGTGCGCGTGGGGCAGTTATTATTATCTGGCCCGCGGCAGCCCGGGTCACGCTTGGTGCGGCCCCTTGCCCACCGCGTGGGCAAGCCAGCGTGGCAGCCAACGAGCCATGTGGGAGCCATACGTGCTTATGTACACAGTATATGGAGCCATTTATATATACTATATTGCTCGGCCACCTACTAACGCCTCGCCCTCGAGGCGCCTGATATTTGCCTCAAGGGTGACCCAACTTGGCTGGTTTTTGACTTGTAATCACTTCGTTCTTGCGTGTGCTGTCCCTGGTGCATCTTCGTGGCTGCTCGTCCCTATCGTCATCTTCATCTTGGCCCCTGGTAAATCCGTCCGTCCTCGACATCCACACGTACTCAAAGGTCTCGCACAGGTCCTCCTTGACTTCGGATTCGTCCTTCGCAACGACAACGGCAATCCGCAAGGATTTACTAGAACCAATTGTCGTAACGCAGAGAAGAAATGTAAGTAAATAATAATTAATTTACAAGTCACACATCACGACTGACAAAATAAAGAGATGCGTGACCGTGTGTGTGTGTGTGTGTGTGTGTGTTTGTTAATGAGAGTGAAAGTGACCTCACACAGACCGGACGTGGGTGCCAAACATGGAAATTAACGTTCATTTTACACAAATGCAATAAACTAGCTATAGAAGTAATACAAAATTATTTTAAGTACTACATTGAATTTAGCATATAATGATATGCGACAGAATGATGCACTAATGAATGGTGACGTAAAAAACATGCGCAAGCGAATCTTCTCGGGGAACAATCTGCTGAGGTATTGGCAACTGCACATGCAACTTCATTTAACGGACGTAACAGTGGGTCACACCGGCTCAAAAAGTTGCCGAACGAACTAACGTCGGAGCGCGGCATATACGCAACCCAAGTAATCCCTGGCACTATATAAAAATGTAAATAATTCGCGTTACAAGCTCCGCTCTTGCGCCGATAGAACGTGTCACCAATTGAACATGTAACGGCTGCTACACGTTGTCCTATAATGTAACAATCTCGAAAACAGTATACAGGAAATGCCAGTGGTTTTCACATTCATTTCTCCATGTCAATCACTCAGAGTGAAAGTGGGGTCAGATCACAAAGCTGTCACAAGCAGATTTGACTAATAGGTTTCACTTCGGAGGTCAGGTCAAGACGGGAAATGGGTAGTGAGAAAAGAATAATGATATGATGTTCATGAAAACAGTAAGATCATGAACGCGCTAAATTCGTTGCACTTGAAACAATATACCTTCTAATCACGAGAAAAATTAAACAAATACGTAATAAATGAACGATATTTACATTGTTTGAATCCATACCGTGATCACACAGTAATGTGATCTGAGGTCACTGAAGAATGGAGAGCGTACCATTTGCTGTCAATCAGCACTTTAACCTAACAAAACCAGTGTGAGCGTAACTGCACATACGGCTTAACACATTTAGGGGGAAGATAAAAGAAAGGAAAAATGGCCTAAATATGTACTCACAACAGGTTCTGAAGACTTCGTGGGAAGATGGTCGAGCGGATTTCGGAGACTATGCGTCCATGTTGCGAGCCGTAAGGTCGCAACTACACCGCTGCTATCCGTGTAGTATGTTCTACTACCCGGAGGAGTGATGGCTGCAATGACCCTGTGGGCTTCTGCCTTTAGGCTAGGCATGGGGTATAGGCTCTTTTTCATTGACAGGCTCATTATGTTGAACTCTATCAGGATCAGTGCCCACGGCGGGGCTTCGGCAAAGTCGGGGTGGGGGGAGTCCATGCCCTTAGCAAGAAGCTGTTCTTTGAGCTGATGGCGTATCAACACCCTGGCTGTATGAGACAGCCAGGAGTTGTTTGCAACGAGCTCGTTGTCTAGTTCGAGGCATCTGACTAATTTTTGTCTTAGGCTTGTGTTCCTAGGAGCCTGGATGACCTTTGACAGGAATTGTGTTGCCGTTAGATCGATTCGTGAGTCCAGGGGGAGAAAGTTTGCCTCCATCAGGAGGTTGAGGACCTTCGTCCACCTCGGGGCACCCAGAATGATCCTGGCAGCTTCATTTTGGACTGTTTCTAATTTGTCTCTGTGCTTTTTCTTTGCAGCAATTAGAGCGACTGAGGCATAGTCCACAATGGGCCGGACAGCATGTACATAGAATGATCTTAGTACTTTGTGTCTGGCCCCTATGCGTCTCCCAGTCATTGCTCTCATGACGGACAGTCTTGCTTTGGTTCAGTCAACCAGGTACTGGACCTCCTTATGGAAGGAGAGGGTCCGGTCTATCCTTACCCCAAGGTATAGGTAGTCCTTGACCCATTCTAATTCCACTCCCTGGATTTTCAGTCTTGTGCCTCGAACTCTCTGTCTCAGAGCCATGGGTTTGGATTTGGCTGCAGAGATCTTTAGTCCTGTCCTACAACACTCCTCTGACACGAGGTCCAGACAACGCTGGGCTTTATTCTGGCTGCGTGGTCCAGTGGAGGTGATAGCGAGATCGTCTGCATACGAGATGATCTGGCACCCCACTGGGAGGTTTATGTTGAGGATGCAGGACATTAAAGTGTTGAATAGGGCTGGACTGAGAACCCCACCCTGTGGCGTTCCATTTTCGAGCGGCATGTGCTGCGATAGGTGACCCTGGAATTTGACATTGGCAGTCCTGTTCCTGAAGTAGTCACCTATCCAAGCCAAGAGCTTTCCTCTGATTCCCTTCTGGATCAGGCTTTCCTGAATGGCAAGCGGACTTGCCAGTTCAAAAGCCTTCTCCAGGTCAAGGAATACCACCACAGCTGGGCCCTTGCTGATTGTGCTTAAGAGCGTGGCTATGCTGTGTGCTGTGCCCATGCCCCTTGTGAACCCGTGGAGGTGTTCGTGCGGGGGTCCCGTTTTCCATTGAAGCCGGTTTAGTACCATCCTCTCAGCCGTCTTGGCCAGGCAGCTGAGCAGAGAGATAGGGCGGTACTTCCCCGGCTCCTTTGGTTTTGGGACGGGAACTATGGTAGCCCTCTCCCAACTCTGGGGTAGAGTGGAAGTATCCCAGTCCTAGGTGGGAGATAATGGGGTACGAGATCCCATCTGAGCCCGGGGCTGTGTTGAAACTGGTTTTATAGGCTTTCCTTAGTTCCCTCAGAGAAAAGATAACGTCTGAGTTATCGGGTTCGGCTGCCCTTTCTCTGATCTGAGCGTGTCTGTCTGGCTGTAGACGCTCTTGTCTTGCCCTCAGCTCGGCTGGCAGACTGTTGCTGCTCGTTCTCGCAGAGAACTCGTGCGCCAGTCTGTTAGCCTCTGCTTGGGGGTCGTGATGGGTGCACCTCGGGGCTGAGCGGCTGGTAGCTCGCTTGACCCGTTGCCACAGCTCTGAAAGGGTGGTTTGATGGTCGAAGGACTCACACCATTCCAGCCACTTTTCCTGCCTGACTCTGTTGGCAGTTTCCTTGGCATCCGTGACAGCTTCCCTTAGGAGGGATAAGTTGTCAGGGGTTCTTTGCCTTCGGAATAGTTTTCGGCACATGTTCACCCTGTGGTTGACCTCCCTGATCTCGTCATTGAAGTACCAGGCGTCTTTGTGACTTCTGGACCCAGGCCGAGTTTTGGGTATGGTCTGTGAGGCTGCTTCTTTAATGGCGTTTAGCAGGCTAGCTTCGAGCACTTCCACATTGGCCCAGACAGAGGGCCAAGGCGTTTTGAAACGCCTGCCAGTTGGCCTTGTCTGTTTTCCATCTTGGATTCGGTCTTAGGATTTCGGCTGGGCCAGCATCCATGAGGGTAGTTATAGTGCCGTAATGGTCACTTGTAACGGTCTCATCGACACGCCAGCCAATCCTCCCCACCAGAGTTGCAGTGGCCAGGGTGAGGTCTAGGACCCCTCCTCTGACATGCGTTAGCTCTTGGGTGTTGAGGAGAGCGATCTCAGGGAATGTCTCTAGCACGTCGGCTATGTGATAGCCGGCCGCATCCGGTACCCGGCAGGGAGCCAGGATGGGGTGGTGTGCATTGAAGTCTCCCCCTATGATCACTCGGTCGTGTGCAGCAGAAGCACAGACCTGGCTGATGTCTAAGCTTCTACAGCGTGGCCGGCTGTACACATTGTACAGTTTGAGGGGCCCCCCGGCCAGGTGAACCTCGACGGCAAGGGATTCAACATCGTCTCCACAGTGCGATGCATCGGCTATTGCGGAGCAGGGGATTGTTGCTCTCACAAGGGTGATCAAGCCTCTCTTGCCAGGTGTTCGTGGCAGTGTGAAGGCATGGTACCCTGAGAAGCGAACAGTGTCCACTGTTAATGTCTCCTGGAGCATGACAATGTCAATGTTCCTTGATCGCACTACTGCTTGGAGAAAAGCGTTCTTTGCAGACAAGATATTGATGTTCCACTGTAGGATGCTTAGATGGTGTGTCATGATGTTACTCAGTGATAGTTACATCAGAGACATCGTCGGAGTCTGATAACTCCATTGCGAGGTCCTCGCTGGTTGAGGGCTCCTCGTCTGTTGTTAGGCTATCATTGGGTCCACTGGGAGGTGGAGAGCCTTTGGTAGCCCTGACTTTGGTTAGTTCGGCTTTTCTCTCAGGCTTTTTCTTGGCTGGCCTTGCTGGCCTTGCCTGGGCAAGGTCAGCGTGATCTGGCTCTGGCTGCACAGATTCAGCCTGTTTTGGCTCTGCCTGTGAAGGCATGGCCTGGTTTGGAGTGGGGAGGGGAGTCTCGTCCTGGGGTGAGGGTGAGGCTGGTTTTGCTCTAACCAGCTTTCTTCCCTTCAGGGCTGCGACAGTCTGGGTCATTGCTGTCATGGCGACCGAAACTGCCTTCTCGGCCTTCTCACTCGACCTCTCCAGGGCTGTTGCTACTGCTGAGACAACAGCAGTTAACAGGAGAGTCATATCATCCTCGTCAAAGAGGAGATGATCATCTGTTGGGGAGGTTTTTGTGGTGCTCTTAGAACCTTTATTCTTTAGTTTCTTTTTCTGCACCTTTGGCATTGTCGGAAACTCCTTTTTGTTGGAGACATCCGGTTTCGGCTGGGGGGCGGCTTCCTTCCTCTTAGGAGGTCGGGAGGCCTTTTCGTTTTTGTTCCTTCCCCAGACATGGGTGCCCGGTGGGGCAGGAACAAAGTCTGGTCGGTTTTGAGCAACCTCTTGTCGCCTGAGGGCCGCCTCTTTCCTGACAGAGCAAGTCAGGCTCCAGGCATGATGCTTCATGGCACAGTTGGGACATTTGGCTGTTGTGTCCCTCTTTTCCTCTTTGTATGCCTTGCTACAGATACCACATTTAGGCTTGGCTGTACAGTTAGTCTGGTGGTGACCGTATTTCTGGCACTTGAAACACCGAAGTGGTTCTGGCACATACGTTCGAAGGTTGTAGGTGCCCCAGTTACCCAGATCAAGGGTAGTGGTTGGGGCACCTTTCATGGTCACCAGGACTTGCCTGGTTGGGGTCTTCCCCTTCGACATTCGGGAAGCCTGCACGACCTGTGGGTGTGAAGCGATCAGCTCCACATCGTACGAGACTGAGAAGCCAAGTAGCACCATCTTGGTTCTCTTTTCCTCGGGACTTAGTGGGGAAAGACTCACTTTCCTCCCATCGGCTAGATCCTTCGTTTCCCGGAGGAAATTCAAGGTAGCTTAATCTTTGGGCATTATGATCATGCCCTGATCTCGGGCGACCCGGATCGACAACCGGATTTTCCGTTGCAACTCCAATGCCCTGACCAATTGGTAGGCATTGTCGAAGCCTTCGGGTTTAGCTGGCACTTTGAACTGGGCGAAGCGTTTAGGGGGTCCTGACTCTTCATCAGAGTCGGTCTCCGGCCTCGGACGCTTCGGCCCGCCATTTGGCTTTCGGGCTTGTTTGTGGAGGCAGCAGCTAATGCGGCTGGTTCAGCCTGCTCTCCCCTCTCAATCGGGGAGGCCGTCTGAGAACTCAGGGGCCTCCCTGGCTTAGCTGTTGGCCTGGAGAGGCCAGCTCGCGAGTCAAGATCTCTGACTATTCGGTGGACAGACCCATTGGCTTCGGTCTTGTCCACCTTAGCAGCAGGGGTGACAGTGTCATCCTGTGCATGGGGCTTTCTTTTGCCACCGGAAGGCACATATGCCTTCATGGTGACTGCCGTGGTCTGGAACTTGCGCGGTTCGTCAACATTTGTATCAGTCTGTGGGGGGTGTTCTGTAATTTTTTCCATAAATTGGTAAGCGCTTCATCCTCTCACGCCCCCACCCACCACGGAGTCCAACAAGGGGAAGCTGAGTGTCAGAACCAGTGTCTAACAGCAACAGGAGTGATGAGAGGATATACGCAGCCAATAGCCATTGTGACGGCGCTCACGGACCATTGTGAGTGCCAATGGCGGCATGACTGCTTGACCCTAGCCTCCCGGGGGAGACCAGCCGATTGACCGTGACCGGGCCGGGATCAGGCCGCCTGTCTTGCTGGAATAGAGGACCAAAGAGGCGTGTTGCTAGCCACAGGGCGTACTCGTTCACGGCATCGCTCAACCTCCAGGACTCCCATCTCCACAGCGCACAAGGCTGCCACGCACGGCAAACGCGTGGGTAGGTGTAAACCCCTGGGGAGAGACCAGAGGGGATGCCCTTCCACCTACGAGACATCATTGTTTGGAGCCCTTTTGCTCAGCCCTCTGAGGCAGCCACCCAAAAGTTGCTTCACCGCAGTGAGGGAAGAGGAGTCTTGCACTTTTACCAGGTAGTTCCTTTCATCCCTCTGAAGCAACCACCCAAAGGTTGTTTCACCTCAGTGAGGAAGGAAAGGACCTGTGTCTTTTCAAAGTAGTTCCCCCTTCCCTTTGAAACAGCCACCCAAAGGCTGTTTCACCTCAGTGAGGGAAGGGAGCTTTTGCGTTCTTGTCAGGCACTTCCTTTCGTTCCCCTGAGGCAACCAGCCAAAGGTTGTTTCACCTCAGTGGGGAAGGAAAGGACCTGTGTCTTTTCAGAGGGATTCCTCCTTCCCTCTGAGACAGCCATCCAAAGGCTGTTTCACCTCAGTGAGGGAAGGGAGGTTTTGTCCTTTTGCCAGCTGGTTCCTTCCATCCCTCTGAAGCAACCATCTAAAGGTTGTTTTACCTCAGTGAGGGGGGGGGGCGGTACTCGGAAACCATTCCGGACGTCTAGACGGGAGCGGTCGCCTGTGTGAAGGGCAGGGCCACTAACCGACCGAGAAGCGGGGCGGCACGGGGAATGGTTACCCCGGCGGCCCCCGGCCGGCTGCGTGGCGCGAGCCCGCGACCTTTGCTGTGCCGGCGGGGAGGGGGGCAGACGGCTGGCTCAGCAGCCGGCCTTGACCCGACAGGCTTTCGGCAGGAACTCTCTGTAGTGACTCTCTCTGACCTGGGTGTGTATACTGACGTCTTCACCTAATTCAACTTTGTCATTTCCTTACGTTTTTCCATAACTTGCTTAGTTTTACCGAGAGCTTGACGTTTTTTTACCGCCTATTTCAAGTACTCGTTGAACTGTTTGTTGATTTGGCCTATGTCAAGATATTTGTCACTGAAAGGTGAGTATCTGTTTTACATGTTGAGGCTAAATTCTGTCCCCCTGGTCTTCAAGTCAGCTAGATTAGGGAGTGACTCTGCATGTTTATTCTTTTCCCTTCTGAGGTGTAATTTGATTTCGCTTCTGACCATCCTATAGTCACTACCAACCTTTGCTGTATACATTTTTACAATATCGCTCGCTTGTAACTATGAAGCCAGTTTCGTTTTTAATGCCAGATGGGGTCTTCCATGTCCACCTACTGTCGAAAAAATTGTTTTTCGAAAAGATTTTGATCCTGAGGGATCGAGCCTCCGCAAAATCGATTAGCATTTGTTCCTTCTCATATATGGTGTCTATACCGTGGTTTCCACCTGTGGTTTCACCTATCTTTTTACTAATCTTAGTATGAAAGTCCCTCATAATTATTGTGAAATGGGTTTTTGATCAACCGATAGTTAATTGAACATGAAGATACTTTCTACCTCTCCATCACTATGGCTGCAACTGAAGGCATTGACAAACAATCTTTAAAGTTGTACCTATCATTCAAATTTAATGTTACAAAAGCTGCTTTCGCTTGTACTACAGAATTCCACAATATTTATTTCTTAGCATATGTTGTTTGTTTGTGAATTAAGAAACTACCCCTAATTCTTGTTTGTTACACTGAGGTTTACCTTTCCAAAAGAGCACGCGTCCATTATTTAGTATATTTTGTTCATCTTGTCATTAAAATTCACAGTGAAAGAATGTTCCTCAAGCAGAGGTAGGATTCAGTTCTCATCGAGTTTAAATTGTGTGTGGAAAGGGTTATCATCGTTTAGTGGCCAAGGTCTAACCGGAAGTTAAAAGCCCCCATCTGATCGCTGCCGCGACCAGGGACTCCTTCGCCTACGGGAATAAGGACCGTGGCCTTGGTCATGTATACGCCAAACTCATGTTTGTGGCAGATAAATGTCCCCGGCGAGACACTCGCATCATACTGGGCGATTTCAGCGCGGTATCCGGCTGTGATCGAGCTGGCTACGAGATGTCTGTCGGCCCCCATGGCTCGGGAGCTGATCCCAGCAGCGAGAATAGTCTTCTTCTCCGGGACTTTGCTTGGTTCCTGAGATTGAGGATTTCTGGCTCCTGGTATCAGCGCTCCAACCCACATCGCTAGACATAACAGAACTGCAGGGTTTACTGGAGTGCCGTGTTCTGTGGCACCGACCATACACTAGTTGTAGCTACCTTAAAGGTACACTTCAGAATAGCCCATCTCTCCAGTGGTCACTCCAGGGTGTTTCACTTGGATAGACTGAGGGAGGAGAAGTGTGCCTGGAGGTTTGCCACGGCAGTCTCTGATCTGTTCACAGAACTCGAAAACCTGACGGACCCAGTAGCTCTGAAACACTCGATACAGCGCAAGAGTACATTGCCAGAACTTCATTTCACCGGGGACGCTGGGGGCCACAGATGCGTGGCTCGACTGAATGGCAATCAGGATTTGCGCCGTTCCTTGGTGCGCAGGGCTCAGACACTGCTGAGAAAGGACAAGGAACATTTAATCAGGAATCTTGCTGAGGAGGTAAATGACCTTCGCCCTACTTACCAAGCCCTGAGAAAACTGAGCTCTAAGCCCTCCTCGCAGATGATTGCAGTCCGTTCAGTGGATGGAGAGATCATCTCAGTTCATGTTGGGGTTCGTAAACGTTGGGCCGAGTATTTTGAGCAGCTGTGCCAGGTAGACCCTCCAGCAGTTAGTCTGGACGCAAGTGCGAGGAACCTCCTACCCTAACTCAGATTAGGTAGGCTATCTTAAGCTAAAGAGTGGGAAAGCTGCAGGCATATGTGATATCCCTGCCAAACTGCTAAAGGCTGAGGGTGAACCTATGACACAGGGCTTGCATGTGGTTTTGACTGCCATCCGGCAGTTTGGTTCCATTCCCCCTGACCTGTTGATGGACATGGTCATCTCTCTCTGGAAAAGGAAAGGGGATGGATGAGACTGTAGCAAATAAAGTGGCATCACACTGCTCAGTATACCAGGCAAGGTTTTCGCTTGCCTTCTTCAAAAACGGACCCTTTGTCAACTACTAAGTCACCAGAGACCTGAGCAGTCTGGATTCACTCATGGGAAGTCACAATAGACCGTATCCTAGCGCTTCGAGTCTGTGGAACACCGTCATGAGTTTGGTCGTTATGGGAGATCCTGAGACTTAGGGGAATTCCAACACGGATTATTGGTTTAATGGCTAATGGTTAATGGTTAAAAGCAAAATAATGTGCTAGACATCTAAGGTCATATAGCACTATAGTTAATGTTTGTGAAGGATGGTTGGGTTAGTGATTAGTTGTTAAAGCTGGGTTAAGGAATTGGTGAGTGAATGGGTTAGGGTCGGATGAGGTAATGTAAAGGGGTTAGATCAAGTGAAGGATATATATGCGTTTGAGGAAGGAAAACAGGTTGTCAAAGCAGAAAGTGTGAGATTCTGTAAGGATGTCTGATAAGTTGGGATGTCTATATAGGGAGAACGTGGGCATGACAATGGAATATGTGGGACTGAAAGAGGAACATTCGGAAACCGCGAATGTTCCAATGATGGATACTTATACTTTCGTTGATTTACTGGCAAAGATTGCAGTGCGTGTTGGAGAATTTGAAGGGGAAGGTGCTAGAGGTTGGGATAAAGAATGAGGTTGGGGAGGTGGTGTTGTATCAGGAGGGGTGTCGGGAGGTAGAGGGTCTGGGGTAGAGGGTACTTGTGACATGAGGGTTTCACGTGTGTATCTAGGAGGGAGTGGAAGGGATAGAGGGGATAGTGGGAGGGTTAATATAGGTGGGGCTGGAGTCAGGGGGAATGGGTTTTGTTGGGATGGGGTAGGAGGATTGGGTGTAGGGAGAATATGAGTAGGAGGAGGATGGATATCGGCAGTTACTTTGAGTGTGGAGGGAGCGGGAGTTGTAGAATTAGTTTGGGACTCGATTATGTAGTTCTGGATATCTTCAAGAGTTTCTGTAGTGGAGTTGGTTGGGGAGTTTTGTGAGATAAAGGTTTTCTTGTGAGGGGGGGAAGAGAAGTCTGTTGTCTGAAAAATAGGGGCAAAGGAAGGTGGAGGTGATTGTGAGGTAGGGGAAGAGGGGGTGGAACGTTTATTCTGTCTGCTGCGGGTAGTGCGGGGAGGGAGAGGGGAAGGTGTTGGGGCTGTAGTAGAGATTGGGGTGTCTGGATTTAGGATGGCAAAACTGTGCACATGTGCGTGATTGTGCAGAGCAGTTTGATCGAGTATGGCCAGTGTCTGGGTTTAGGATGGCAAAAGAATTTGACTGGGGAAGGTAGGAGGTAGAAGAGGGGAAGTTAGATGGAGGGGGGTTGGATTTAGGAGAGGGTGTAGGAGCTTTGGAGGTAGGGGGATTGGCAGAGTGAGTGACATTACTGGAGTAGGGGGTAAGAGAAAAGCCTCGTCGACGTGCTTCCTGTCTGGCTTCACGTAGAGTGAGTTCAAGTCTGAATCTGAGAGTTGCTACCTCAGACTCAAATTTGTAGGTGGGGCAGCCTTTATAAAATACATTATGGGGGCCGCCACAGTTTGCACATGTGCGTGATTGTGCAGAGCAGTTTGATCGAGTATGGCCAGGTTGGGCACATGGCGGGCATCTGGCTGTGGAATGACAGTGTTTGGCTTGGTGTCCTAAACGCCAACAATTTTGGCACTGACGAGGAGGAGGTTGGTATGGTCGGACAGGTAGGGATTCCCCACCTATGTAAACATGAAAGGGAAGGTCATGTCTACGGAAAGTAATTTTGGCAATGTTGATGGATTTCTTACGATTTTCTCTGGGAGGAATGGAGTAGCATGGTACATATGTTGCATCATAGTCTGTGAGACAAGCGAGTAAGTCCTCTCCACAATCTGACCATTCTTTGTCATAGATTGGGCAATCTGTTGGGGAGATAGAGACTATTCCGGTGCAAGTATTGAGGGTTGGATGAGGTTCTGTAGGGATGGGATTACCACATAGATCAGTTAGTTTTGTTAATGCTATAGCTTGGTTTTCAGTTGTTACTGTGACGAGACGGGAGTGGTCGGGTCGGCTACGGAAAGAGACTTTGCCTACTTGTTTTTGGAGGCATTGTTGGAAGAGGAGGGTGTTTTGAGAGTAGGGAGCTGTGGGAGGAATCACGAAAAATCGGTCCCATTTGGCTGGGCTAAATAGAGTATTTAGGATTCTTGTAGAGGTGGGGGTAGTAGAAGTGCGGGGACGTGTGGAGGAGGGAGTAGTGTTGAGGGGGGTAGTGTTATGGGGAGGTGGGCAATAAGGTTGTAAGGTAGTAATAAGGGGAGATGGGGTGGTTTATGAAGAAGGTTGTGGGAGTAAAGGTGTTGAAGTTGAGCATGTTGGGAGAGTAGAAATGTCTCCTGGAGGTTGGTTGTTGATTAGGGTTGATACTGTACTAGTATGCATTGATGATGGGGGAGTTGTTGCAGTGTTCGGAGCCGTGGTCAAAGGAGAGCTGGGATTGGGGCTATTTGATAAAGGGGCAAGCCTCATTGCCCCTAAGAGTGGGGTTACGTCTTCATTATTGGCCATGATAAGCCTGGAGTATGTTGGGGGAAAAAATAGTCCACCCCTCAGGGTCCCCTTGAGGGGTAAGGGCCAGGTATGGCAGGGGAATACTGTGCCCATGGTTCCCTCAGGCCGTTCAGGACTGACATAAAGTCAGCCTTTCATCCTTTCAGCACGGCTCTCACACCTTAGGAGGTGGATAGCAGAAGGGATTGGTGAAGAAACTGAAACGAGAAGTATGAGTGGGAAAAAAAGACTATGCAAAATTAGTTGAGTCGATGGCTGAGTCCCAAGGTTGAGGAGTTCCCCATCATTGGGTCTCAGTCTTCGTCTCCTAAGCCCCCCCCCCACACATGTACAATGCTACTCCATTCCTCCCAGGATTGGAGGGGTATTGGTTTAATAGCAAGCCTATATACTGGTACTGGCAGTGCTGTAGAACATGGTGGAGGCCTGTCAAACTTCTTCCCTAGTCATTCAGTGGTGAAGTAAGGCTGTCCTTGCACCAACACTTTTCAATACTTGCATGGACTGGATAATGGGCAGAACTACTATCCAAAGTCAATGTGGAGCAACACTGGGCAATACCAAGGTCACCGACCTTGACTTTGCCAACGATGTTGCTATTCTATCTGGGTCTCTGGAATCACTGGTGGCAGCTCTTGATGCATTCAGCAATGAGACGAAACTCTTGCACCTAGAGGGGTCCTGGACCAAGACCAAAATTCAGGATTTTGGGGGCCTATTAAGGGAACCTGTTCAGTCATGCTTGCCTTGAGAACGTTGAAGTCACAGAGAGCTTTACACACCTTTGTAGTCCATGTCTCTGGGATGTCAGACCAAGAAGTCAGTAGACAGATTGGCCTGGCAATCCATGCAAGTGTTGAAAAGTGTTGGTGCTCGACAGGCCCCCACCACACTTTACAGCACTTTCAGTGCCTGTGAACAGGTTTGCTATTAATCCAACAATCCCTGTTGGAATTCCTCTTAGCCTCAGAATCCCCCAGAGTTATTCGCGATGCACCGTATCAAACGCCTTCTTGAGGTCGATGTAGGTTGCGAGCAGCCCACGTCCGAACTCACGATGCGCTCTACAATGACTCGAAGTGCCAGGATGTGGTCTATTGTGACTTACTAGGAGTGAATTCAGATTCCTCCGGCCTTTGGTGCCTCAGCAGGTGGTCTCTGATACGTCTCACTAGGATGTGTGCGAGTACCTTGCCTGGTACACTGAGTAGTGTAATGCCTCGGTGATTGCTGCAGTCCCACCGATCCCCTTTCCCCTTCCAGAAATGAATGACCACACCTCTCAGCAGGTCAGGGGGAAGGGTACCAGTCTGCCAGATGGCAGACCGGACTGCATGCAAGCCCCTTGCCATAGGTTTTCCACCAGCCTTTAACAATTCAGCTGCTGCTTTACCACAAACACCTGCTGCTTTACCACTCTTCAGCTTGGAGATCGCCCCCCTAACTTCAGTCAGGGAGGGTCTGGCAGAGGAATCTCAACATTACCTGCATCCATGTTAACTGTTGGTGGATCAACCTGATACAACTGCTCAAAATACTCAGCCCAACGCACACGCACCCCATCAGGATCTGAGATTATCTGGCCACTTGCTGAGCGGACTGCAGTCATCTGTGATGAGCACTTAGAGTTCAGCTTTCTCAGGGCTTGGTAGGCAGGATGAAGGTTATTTACTAAGAAATGGCTTTCGACCTCCTCTGCAAGATTACTGATAAACTGTTCCTTATCCCTTCCTTATCCAGTGGTTTAGTTCTGTGCACCAGAGAACGGTGAAAGTTGCGATCCCCTGACAATCGAGCCGCACGACAAGCATCTGTGGCTTCCAGTGTCTCCTGCGAGATGGAGTTCTGTCTTGCTCTTGGGCATTCACCAATGGATTCTTGGGCTGCATCAAGCGTTTCACGCTTGAAGGTATCCCACAGAAGAACAGGGTCTGGCAGGCCCTCGAGTGATGTGAGATGACCAGAGATAGCCTCAGCAAACCCCAAATGAAACCCCCTTGGGTGCTCATTTGGGCAACAGTGGGTTTTAAAGTGGACCCGGAGAGTAGACACAACTAATCTATGATCAGTTCCACAGAACTCGGCGCTTCAAAACACCCTGCAGTTCTGGAGGATCCTCCACTGAGTGCTAACGAGGATGTGGTCAATCTCCTTAGCCACATCTTTCTACTACCTAGGGTTAAAGTCTGCTGGAGATGGCTATGGCCACTCCCTGGAGATGGTGGCCATCACTGCGGCCTGACCAGTAGTAAGTGTAGCCACCCACACTAATCGTGCCACTGCCAAGTCTTCTCTCCTCCGAGAGGGCCACCTCAACTCTCAGCTGCTTCAATTCCCTCAACAGTAGTGGTAACCGATCGTCCTGTCACAGGGAATGGACATTCCAAGCCCTTACCCTGACCACCCACCTGAAGTCTAACCTTGGGCTGCCACTCCTACCGACGCCGCCCCATAGAGGAGGTTGG
>NC_061826.1:38500450-38515450 GCF_019202785.1 Penaeus chinensis | reverse complement strand
CACATAATACATAAAACCATCTAATGTTTGACACTGACTTGAATTACAAAGATTTTTTTTGCTAAATCTATCGTTCTTTAACCTCTTATTACAGCTTAGCTTGCTACACTTTGTACATCTTAAAATATTTTCTCTTCTTAAGAACACAAAAAAAATCTAAAGGTCTAAAGAAAAATACAGTCAAAAATACATTTTTTTACTGTGATAATTCTTGAAAGATTATTTCATTATAGAAAAAATTCCAGTCACCATTATCATATTATACATCAGTTAAAAAAAGAAAAAAAAAATTAACAAAGGATGTTTAGGCTCAGAAGTACCATATCAGAAGTACCAATATGATTTTGGTAAATTCTTCATTCAGCATGTTTCCTTACACTAAAATTATACATGGGACATAAAAAAACAAATCCTTGTGCTTTGCCTTGATAACTTTTAAACCTGGACGCCCTCAGAGCCATTTCCCTAATTTTCGGCAATACATTTCTCCAGTTTGCAAATATTATTTACAGATTGAGTATTTGTTAGTGTCTAAGAATGCAATTTACAGATTTTATATATATTTACATATATATACACAAATTTTCTTAAGAATAAGGCCTTAATGGGTACTTTGGGGGAAATTCCTCGACTAAATTTGACTGAATATAAGCAACTTTCTACATATTTTCTTACAAATATGAGTAACTGAAAGAGTGTTACATTTCAAGACTAGACTATAAAATAATGCGCATCTGAGAGATCACTCCACTGAATGAGGAAAAAGAATGACATAGAATACACATCTCGTCTTCAAAAGAGAAAGGAGGAAAAACGGGTAGTTTCATCCTTTTAAACACTGTTAGAAGGCCAATATAAGATACAACAATTCTCAAATGTGCCCCCAGAACAACTACAGGAAGAAGAGCTTTCACGACACACAAGACAACATAAGATCAACTGTGTATTTCTATATAAATCAAGTTGATCATTACCTTTGCTTTGAAACTGGTTATACAGAGACAAAAGAGGATTTATATTTACACATTTTGGGTGAAATTGGGATGAAAAGAAAAGGAAAATATATAAATATTCTTTTTTTAAATTTGCAGTCACAGAAATAAGATGATGTAACTGCTTGTTATGTGGAAAAAAACAAAACCTTCATAAGGCACACAGTGACTGGACAGTACAAAAAAAGAAAAAAAAAAAACAAAGGCAAAAAAAAAAGAGGAAAATGTTAGAAAAATATACACTTACAGATATGTTTAAATATCAAACATGTTGCATTAGCAGAGACAGTGGGAAATGGGTGGTTTGTGTTCCTTTTTTTCCACACAAATTTTACATATACCAAGACTTTGCAAACTTTTAACAATAATGCCCAGACTCTGGGATGATATATATAAAATAAATTCAAAATCTTAATATAAAAAAAAAATATTATCAGTGACTGATAGTTTTCAATATAACACAAATCATCACATACACAGTGAAAAATATTCTCAATTCTTATAGCTCCACAAGGCATTAAGAATCAATTTCCACATTAAGACATCACAGAACTGGCAACACTGGAGAGAACCTGGCAGGACAAGATGGCAATTCCTCTTTCAACCCACTTCAATCAGTGTTACCAAATAGGACTCTAGTGGCAGTTTTCATATACTCTGGGCAACCTAAAGAGCCCAGGAATTTGATATAACCTGTGCGTAATCACCAAATACATATGCAAGACTTAGACTTTGTTTTCCACAAAGAAATCTAAAAATTATACAAATTTTTCTCTCTTTTGATAATCAAAGTATAATTCTGATTTTATATACATGTAGTGTGATAAGTTCACATCAGGTCATACAACATTTGAAATAAATAAATTACACATATAATACTCATCAGATCCATCATTGATAAAACAATATCTGCTTTAATAATAAACTGGAGGAAAATTTCCAGATATATTTTCTCTCTTTTTTTCTTTTCTTTTTTTTATCAACAATATTTTTCTTTCCTTAAAAAATGACTTTGCAACTCCATAAAAGTTGTTGTGCCTATGACATGACAAAACCTCACAAAGTTTTAACGAAGATTCAGCCATCTCTAAACCACGCACTTTCTACTGCTGGAAGGCATACTATACCGAGGCACAGTGCAGAGATTCAGCCACTGCTCAGACCATCACTCCAGTCCTAAATAACAAGGCAAAAGTACTTATCAATCCATCCTCTGAAATATTCTCAATGTATTGGACCATCCTCGTTCTCTTTTATATTTCCTCTTTTGTATTAGCTACAAAAATTAACATATATATATATATATATATGATTTTTAACCTAAAAGGATCCACTCATATAAATCTAATACAGGCATCTAATAAAATATTTTCAAAATTTGTTTCTTATGCTGAATTTCTTGATTGTCACTCATTAACTATATATTTGTTATAGCAGAAGATGATAATACCAAAACTTAAAAAATCTGTAAACAAATATCTAAACAGAAATTCTGGCATTACATGACCTCTGAAGACTTTTTTTCTCTTTAATGCTTTATCTTTTTCTGTAGGGCTAATATAATGAGACTTCAGTCATCATGGATGGGGCAATCCATTAAAAATCATGTAAATAGCAACTAATTTTAGCTGGAATGCTTTATACCTTTGTCCTGTGGTGAACAAACATTTGCTAGTCAAGTCCATGTCTATCAAAGAGTTTTGCATGCATCACGCCTTCCTTTGAATCAGTTTCTGAGAAAAACACTTTAAATTTGAAAAAAGTGGCTATCACTGGAAGCAACAATCTTTCCCAAAGGTGAAGTGAATGTTTATATCATTCTCTAAATCACTTTTCTCTTATCAAGAAAGAAAAAGACAATCTCCTGACACTGCACTATCCAGTCATAATAAGACTTGACAGAAGATTTTGAAACTTGGAAAGATATTGCAATAATTTTTTTCTTTGCATAAAATGCTTAAAATTCCATGTCATCCAAAGTACGGGAGAGTCTCACATTTTCATTACGTTTCCTCTGGCTTCTCCTTACTGCATCAGCTCGTCGGTATGGCTCATTTTTCAGGCCAATGAGGATATCCTCAAGAGCTCCATGGTAAACGTCCTCTTGAGAAAGAAGGCGTTTATCTGCAACCACACCACGCGCCTTCATTTCACTCATCAGCGCCTCCTATAAATTGTAAAATCAAGTTAGAATGATGGAACATAAAATGATGCAACATGTATAGCCTATTAGGTTCATGATCACACACACACATATAGATTTAACAGCCCCTGGGAACCCTGTCATGGGAACCCTCTGTCCTTTTGGAATTTAGTTCTCTGCTCACTGGCTCTGATAAGTTTCCTGGAAACTGCAGGTATCATGTCAAATTAAATTATGTATATAACATTCAAGGAAAAAATAACAAGAAAAGGGCTTTCTTTCCTACTCTCACCTTCATAAATTAATCATGAGACCTTAACCTGAATATGATGTTGAACATCTAAATCATGATTATGAATTCTGAACCAGAGCTGATGATGACAATAAATAAATTGCTCTTTATGGGGACTAAATATAAAAAAAAAGACAAGTGAATGGACAATCATTTTAAGTACCTGTTTAAACAACCAGGAATGATGGGAAAGTTGAAACAGGGATGGCTGAAAGGATGATAAGGGGAAACACAGGGACCATGCTATGGCAAGGGGGAATTCATGCATGAACAGGTTTCCACTGGGGTCTAGAATGTAAAATAGTAATGCCATCAGAGCTGAAGAAAAGAGCCTCTGGGGAAATTCTCATTATTCAAATATTGAATAGGATCTTCGAAAGGTATCATTAGAAAAATAAACAAAGGGTCTTCTAAAGCAAGATACCAAAGTAATTAAGAGTAAGGAAGAGAGAGAACTGAAAAATAGTTTGTAGTTATGAGATTACCATGCATCAAATACACAAGCCTATAAGGAAAATTTGGAAAGGCTTAACAAATGATATAGAACATTACATAGGCAAATAAGGAAATGCAATTATATAACTATATAATATAATATCTGTTCACCTGATTATCTAAACACTTGGACATCTTCATTTTTATCCAGTATTATATATGAGGCCCCCATTAGAGAAGTGATAACTCTGTTTAAAAAAACTCATTCCCAGGAATATTATGTCTCAATCTCTAAACATTTACTTCATTAATATTTCAGAAACTATTATACAAATATTCCTATCAATACCATGAACAGATCAAGTACTAGTTACATGATTTATTAGACTATGATTGTTTTTTATTTGCTTGGAGGTAATTTTTCATTTTTTTGCTTGCCTTTGTGATATTACTATATACTAATACTCCTCCACTGGTGGTCTCATATTACTGTTACTAAATCTATCCAACATACTGGAGTCAGAAACCATTTAATGTTGGCAATAATGCAAAAGCCTGACTATAATCACACATCACTCTACTCAGGACAGAATGAAAACTCCTTCAAAATCTGAGTACCTGATATGAAAGAGGTTACACAAAACACAAACCCATAATGAACATATAGCTAAGCTATATATTTTGTATAGAATACAAGTAACCATATCAAAACCCAAAGTAATCTAAAACAGCAGTCACTTTGAATGCATATTACAGTCAAGTTGCAGAGATACAGTTGTAATTGGGTTTTTCAATGATTTCCTGCATTTTATTTACATGCACAATTAAGGGCTAATAAAAGCTATGAGAGAATAGTTAAATATCACTGCATTTTATGGGCTCTTTGGTAAGTGTTCATTATCTATACCAATTAACCTGATATGCCAGTAAATAGATTAGTTACACTGCAGTTATTTGGAATAGAACCTTTAAACAATGAGCACTGATATTCACATGTTTGCTTATCCACTAAAAGCATTCCTTCATATGATAATTCAAAAAGGTTGGCAGGTTTGATATTTGGAATTTATTTTTATATCCAGGGCATGTATGACTGTTCAGGTGCTTAAGCAAGTGACTAGATATGTGAGAGGAGGCAAAAGAAGGATGGAGAGGGGAGTTGGAGGACTGAAACAGGAAGAAGGAAGAATGGAGAAGGAGAAGTGGAGGAGGAGTGGAATGAAGAAGGGAAAGAGAGAAATGAAGGGAAAATGCTAAGCACAACTGAGCACTAGAGCGTTAAAGAAAAATTAAGTTCCTTTATAATGGGTAATCAGTGATTTATGTTTGGATATTATATTTCTTTATACTTTACCAGTTGCAAATACAGTCCAGTCAAGTGTGCATACATCTTAACAAGATTCTTCACTTCTTCCATTATCAACAATTTTCCCAATCAGCAGGTGGAGCGGATGGCCTTCCTTGCTCAGGTACAATTCAGTTTAACTTTTGCAAATCTGTATCCTTTCTAATTTTAAGATAATCCATATTTAAAAGGGCTTTAGTTCACAGTATACAAATTTCTAATGCACCACTGTATCAAGTACAGCATGTTTTGAAACAAGCACAGACAATCATGTACCTGTATTTGCACAGAGCGTTGTATTCACCTGGCGACCATGGGGGTAAACAGACAGAGCATGTGGACGGATGTAGCTCTTTTATACACTTGTGATGCGGACTCCCATTCGGAATTTCTAAGCCATGGTAAACCACATGTATTTAAGTGACATTTATTACCGTCCTTCAAAGAGGATACCATGAGAAATATTTATATATCTAAAATGAAAGGACATTCAGTAAGACCATTTGTAAAATGGCATAAAATGATAAAAATACTGTGAATTCTAACATTCTAGAACCCTCTGGCTCTCTGGAGTCACATCTAGGAGACAAGTCCAGACTTTAGAAACAGTAGGGTTTCAGCTCTTACAGCAGAGTAGTGCTCTTAATATTAGTGTCATGAATATTCAGTTAACTATTCCAAAGCTTTGGTCAGGAAAGGATGGAGAGAGAGCACTTTGTGTCAGTGTGAATGTTTACATGCCTTTGGAATGAAATTCCACTGGGGCAAGGAAAATCAAACCTTAACCTTTTGAGAATCTCATATAGCAAAAATCAAACACTGCAAATAAATATTTTCAATGTGACATCATCAGTAGATGCTTTAGTTTCATAGGAAAAACTGCTGTTGATATAATTTACAAATCTAATTACCAAAAACATCTAATGAAATAAGAATTTTATCAAATCTATCTATACAATGAATTGAAATTTGTAAACCAAGAAAAATCAATTTAAAATTATGACAATAAGTCATGTATTTTTGATCCATCTTAAAGTAACCTATTCATCAGATCTATCAGCAACTATTTCTCCCAAACCTTTTATCCAGATTTATAACACAAACTTTCCAAAGAGTAAATTTCCTAATCAAGGCAACAGCCAATTCTCTGACCCTGATAACGTCACATAAAAAAAATGCACAGACAGGGTTAACAAAACAAAGAGGAAGTTAATACAGTAAGTTCATTAGACACACATTGAAAAAGAAATCAATTGTAAATATTACCTCTCCTCCGTAAGCCTGAAGAAAAAAAAATGGAATCATGAGATAAAAAGACATTAACTATAAAATGAAATATTATTTAATTATTCTAGCATTAACCTATACTTCTATAACACCTCTCAAGAATAATAAGTTTAATAATAAGTATTAAAGTGTATTAGATATCACGACTAATGTGATCTATATTCCTCTCTCAGCAATATCCTCAAGTCCTTTTAGAGCAGTTCTTACAATAAAATTTTTACTTAATATATTCTACACACTAAATTCTAGTTTTGCTTCCTAGAAAATAAACACCACAACATTTGTTTTACAATTTCTCTTTAGTTTTTTTTCACCTTCAATATTCTAAGTATCCCCAAATAACATAAGTATCTTAAAGCAAAATTTGTAGGAACTTTGCAAGTGAAAATATAAATACTACCTTATTAAATACTTGTTTCCTAATTTTCTCATTTCTAAGACTAACAGGGGTTTTGCATAATATCAACATGTGCAAATTAAGATATATATAACACACAAACAGATATTTGGATGGCTTTTCACCCAAAACCTTGTTTAAAACAACCTTTCTCTTGTTATCTATAAGATCACACTAGTATTGTTGTTACCTATGCCATCTATGTGTTATATCCAGCACTCTTGTAATTTGTACTACCTCTTGACTCATTAGAACTCAAAATGTAATTAAAACCTGAGTAATTAAAAATTCATCCCTGTAAAATAAGTACTGTCTGAACTATACTTCATTTGATTTACCAGAACTCGAAATATACTCAACCCACTGCCACTAGGGAAGGCATATATGTATATGCCATACCTACTGTGAGTCTAGTTTATCAATTGTCTTTACACATCTGAACACTCAGTCACCAAGAGGTCAATCACAGGTCCTACCTATTGCACCTGTCTACAGTTTTCCTTGATTTTCAGAAATGTATAGTCTTTTCATATTGCCACTAGTATTGTTAATAACAATATGATAATCATAATGTCATTATCAAAATATCAACAACAATATCAATAGCATTAGAAAAATCTGAAAATTCAAGGAAAGGAGTAATCAGGTGCTGTCACATAACCTAAATGACTGACTCCTTGATGGCTGAGCACTTCAGGAGCCATCTAAGTGTAACCACATTTCACAAAACAAAATGACAGTTAACTAATATTGCACATTCTGGCAGTTTTGGGTCAAAATCTGATCCCTGTAATACTAATTCTGTCAAAATTAAATCATCTGTATAATCAATAATCAAGACCACAATAAGAACCCTGTAATTAGAAAAAAAGCAACAGTCCTGTACTGTACTTGCACACTTCCTTATCTAAAGTTATAATTTAAGCACCCAGATCCTGAGTTTGCAAATAGCTGTATTAAGTTTTCTTACACATTTAATTTCATTACAATTAATAGAAGCTACTTATCAAGCACACTTATCCCACATAATAAATTCCCTAGTCATCAAAAAAGCAAATTTTAATTTCTAAAAAGCAACATATGCGAGCCAAAGACTGACCTGTTGTTTACGTGCATTGATTTTGTTGTTTCTAACCACCTGCTGACTTTCTTGTTGCTGCTGCTGTTGCTTCTGTTGGTTCAGAGCTGCTGCTTTGGAGGCAGCCTCTAATCGGCGCCGCTGCTCATTCTCTTGCTCCACCACCTGTCATGGTTTTCGAATACCTTAGATTAAGACCACCTGATACCCTAAGCTGTGCCCCCCTTTGCCCTTCTGCTCTTCCTAATCAATGGTGCCCCTTGATCCCTTGCAAGAGTGGCCCTTCGGCACTTTCTAATGGTGCCCCCTTGATACCATTAGAAATATGTAGACTTTAAAATGGATTTAATAGTATGAAGTAAAAATTTAGGAGTCTGCATCTCTTAGAAAATGTTAGGTCATGTACACAAATTGGAATTCCCTCAAATTTAGTGGCTACAGCTATGGTAACAGTACTCTGTGAGGTCCCTTCCATAAGTGACCTAAGCACTTGCTTAGAGTACTTGACAGCTCATTCAGCACTACCTTAAACAAATTTCATATTGATAACAAATGTATCAGAAAGTAATATCACATATGATTATAATGCATATACAAATCATTGATGAAATACTTTCAAAACCCCACTTCTTTCTCACACTGATTAATGCTCCTCTTTGCTGCACACCCTGTAACAAATTAATCCAACTGCCTAAAAGACTTACATGCACCACATAATTACCTTATAAGTTTTGGTGAAACGGACAAAAATGGCAAAGAAGGTGTTAGGAGCCATACTTCTTGAGCTCTCTCCATAGTACTCTAACACTTCTGCAAAGGCTGCTTGTGCTGTCTTGGCCTCCGCTTTCAACTGTGGAACACGATTAAAGGAGTGTCAGAAAACGATTAATTTCCTTCTTCATATAAAATTCTAAAACTTCAAAATTAGCAAATGTAAGACAGAAATGTAATCTAACAAAGAAAGAAAGAAAGAAAGAAAAAATTAAAACTGGAAAGCTAATTGTAAGATCAGTTTTACAGAAATATGCAAAATGTAAAAAAAATAGGAAAATGCCACAATTACTTTCACCCAAAAAAGCAATCTCAGTCCTATTTACTCCACAAAATAAAGGGATGCAAGCGATACATATAAAGACCAACTTGCTCAACTTACTTTTTTCAACTTTTCCTCTGAATTACTCAAGAAATCCTTGAGCACACCAGATGCAGCCTGTCCTTCCATGCTCCTCATGCTCACTCCCCGTTCATATTCCTTCTTTGCTTGCTCCATACCCTTTTCTAGTTCACTGACATCTGTGATGATATTCTCCAGTGATACTGAAAACAATATGTTTTGTTAGTGCACATTATTCAGCACAAGAGAATTCAAAATAAGAGTCTGCTAAACATTTGGGTCATCGACACCACTAATCTTTTATGAAATGGATTAATTTATTATTTTAAGGTTCATAGAAATACTTAGAAAGAAGAAAAAGCTACTGCCAATTGCTGTAATATAGTCACAAATATCTGTACTTAGGAGATTAAATGTGATCATATTCTAAAACGAGAAGATTACAAATACACACACAAGCACACACACATACACACACCACATGCACACACAAACATTTCTATATGCATACATTAATATATTGAAATATATATAAAGTACAATATATCTGATGCAAAAGGTGGTTCAATAGATACTAAAAAACAAACAAGCATAATACAAGTCTAAATTCCTAATCTAGATATACATAATCAACATCTTAATTTTAAATTTTCTTTCTCCAAACTATAAGGTACAATATTTCTGAAACTTGAACGCTTAGGTCCAGGTGACGTGACCATCACACCTCGAAAAAAATTTGGCTATAGGAAATGGAAAAAAACAAAAAAAAACAATAATGCAGAGAAAGAGATAACAGAAATGCAAGTCTTCGTGTAGGCCAGGCCTACAAGCCACACAGCTGGGAGAGTCGCCATTCAAATAGCCTAATGCTAGTATTTCGGGCTGCACGCAAGCAGCAAGGCACCCGGACCCAACAGGTTAATAGAATTTATTCAGTGGAATTATTCATTCCCATGCACACCAAAAATACTCTCTTGGTCATGAACATAGTACACATACTTCAGGTAATATGTAGTACTAGCACAACACCTAAATTGAGAAATTTAGTTGCTGTCAAATAATATCATGAAATGCATTGATTTTGTATATATAAAAAAAGAACAATAAAAATCTGTACATGTCATATTATAGACTTTAAAGTCGAAAAAAAAATATAAACTCAGAATAACTGTGCTTCTGGTCACAATTTATGAAATGAAGTGAAACCAGTGTTGTCCTACTCACCCTGTGCAGCCTTTTCAATAAACCTTAGTTCTGAGTCAAAATTATTGATATCTGGGAACTTCGCTCTCATGGTTTCCTGAATGTAGTGCATCACACTCATCTTTTTGTCCGCTGACTTTGTATCACACAAAGTATCCAGACTCGACAGTTTGAAGCCATAAGCTGGACCACGTTTGCTGCTATTCATGTAGTTACCTTAGAAAATGATAATAAATCAATTAGTACTGGAAAATACAAACAAATTAACAAAGTGTGTTTAATATATGTAATGGAGGCAATTCATTTCAAAGAGAAAGTAATAACTGTATTCCATATTATCTGATAATATAGCATGACATTACATGTACTTGTAATTTCACTCTCACATTCCATTCATAATATATACTTACCAAATGCAAGAATTACTTCAAGTACTTTTTTCAACTTGTTACTATTTCTAACTGAGCGCGATGCTGTGATGATTGCATGAACTTGCTGTTGGTGAAGAGAAAACAAGTTTATACTAATATATCACATATATACACATCTTGTATTAAGTAAAGCAGACATAAAACATAGTGAACACTGTACGATTACTTTTACATTTTTGTTATGCAAGTCCTTTCAAACTTATAATCATACTTACTGGAGTGACAGTATGTACACTGTCAAAGAAGTTGGCAATAAAGCTCATAATCTGTAGTTTGGTACTCAGTCTGTCCACCTTGCTGAGCTGGAGCATGTACTGGTCTTCGTCTGTCAGCTGGCTCACAGGTTTCCGATCACGTTCGTATTCACGATACGCCTTGACCTGGGGATGAAAAAATTATTTTTATAAAACATAAATGATGATAATATCTAAGAAAGCATTCTAATCATAACAAATCCTGCATATGAATCTCAGGGGATATTAATAGACTAAGCATATTGCACCAATTTACAACTTTTTTGTTTTTGTTTCACCAACTTTTTTCTCCTTCTTTTAACAAAAATAAGGCTCCTTTTTCACTCTCTTCCAAACACAAACAATACTTCTTTCAGAGTAATGCCCTTTGCAAACAGGCAAACAATGCAATATGATTATTACAACTAAGTCATAATTTGGCTGTAATGATCACCTACCTCTGAATCATTGGGTATCATGCGTTGTAGGAGTTCCACACTCTCTACACTCAGTGTCTTTAAGTCTAACGAATTGATGGCTCTGCTAACTATGTCAAATGGCAGATCCAGTTTTCGCCTAGAGATGGCTGTGGATGGAAAAGAAAGGAGCTTAGGATTAATCACAATTAGCTTTGGCCAACCTGGATTACACATCATTACAATCCAAACAAATATTCATATGTAACTGTATAAGTAAAATATTTTTCTTTCAATATATATATATATATATATATATATATATATATATATATATATATATATATATATATATATATATATATATATCAGAAACCTATCATAGATGATCAAAATTTGTGAATACATTCTGTGCTTATCAATATGATTATATTGGCTCAGAGTTATGCTGTGGCTGTTGTCATCATTTCCAAGGTCACTTAACATGTTTACTTTGGTTCCAAATAAACAAAAATACATACATACATATGCACAAACATCATATAGACAGACAGACAGACAGACAGACACATATATATAAATACAAAATAAAAAATAACATCTACTTCAAATAAAATCACTATCAGAGAGATTACAATAACAAACAAAATACTAACACCATCAACACTCAAATTACACTAGTTGTCATCAACATCACTCACCAATATTTCGCAACCGTGTGTGTTCCATCAAGGAGGTTAATTCAGGCTTCTTGAATCTCTTGCTCCCAAAGCCATGGAGTGCGTCCACCTCTGAAACGTCCCCATTGGCCATTCCTGGGCCCCCTTGTCCAATCTTAAAGTGCTCTTCGAAGTCAGAGAAGTCTATGCAGTTAAAGAGCTTCTCATCGTCTAGTTCGTTGAAGACTGTCCCTCTCACCTAAGCCAAATAAAAAGAATATGAGCAAGTATACATGCGCATAAAACACTTGTAGATAACTTGTTGCTACAGTTAAAGATGTCTGTATTTTGTTTCTCTTAACCCAATGCCACCTGAGAAATATGATGCTCTTTGTCATATTGTTTTGTGGAATGTATCTACACACAGATGTCTCCACAAGTGCTCAGCCACCAAGGACTTAATGAACAGTCTATGTTGCCTCACTTTATTTTCCCTGAATATTCAGGAAAAGTTTATCTATTTAATGTAGTTAATACTGAGGCTGGTATTTCTTTTATTGACATTATAATTATAAAATGTTATTATATACAAAACAAAATAAAGTATTTCCAAAAAATCAAGGAAAACAGGTGAGATGGGCAGGATTAATTGTTGACTCCTAAGTGACTAAGCACTTGTGGAGCTATCTATGTGGAAATACAATTAATAAACTAAACTCACTATGGACATGCCACCCCCAGCAGCACTGGGTTAAGTAGGTCTGTGTTCTTTAGTGCATATTAGAAGCTCAAAATATATCTATAGACTAGTTATTATATTGACACATGGCTGTGTCCTTCTCTATGTACATGAAAAAAAACACAAAAATAGATGAAACATCTCATTAATTGATTCAGAACTTGGAGTACATGAAGCAACTTCAAAACCCAAAACGCAACTGGAAGAAAATCAAACTTCATCTTCAAGCTCAACAAAAAGATCTTACCTGGTTAGGCTTCAATGCCACCCAGTTGAGCGTCGGAAGCTTGTATTTGGTGTTGACCTTCTTCTTGATGGTCATGGAGTCAGGAGGAGACATGATTGCAGATGCCATGGATGGAGGTATGGGTGGAGGGGGTCTGGGGGCACCCACCATACCAAACGGCAACTTGGGAGGTGCAGGTGGGCAACCACCGGTACCTGGAAGTGGTGGTGGTGGTGGAGCAGGAGCCAATCCAACACTGGGGGGAGGTGGTGGTGGTGGGGGGGGAGGAGCTGGTCCTGGCCCATCGAAGATATCGCCACCTGAGAGACATTTGCCGTTAATTAACCTTTAATGTGTTTTTCCTCTGGTCTTAAAATAGAGATTTCTAATCTCATGAATTCCTTTCATTACAATGAATTCATAAAAGACTAAATCACACAAGAAAAAAATTGTGATATTTCAAGTCCTACATAGAATAATTATCAATAATTATGAAGATAAAATCTCAGAAAGATTGATGTAACCTATTAAACAAACACTGTTCCTTTACACAATATTTCATCATTTCTTTCAATCATGTCTATTTAAAAATTATAAAATTTATTACTTGTTTTATGAGATTTTGAGCGAGCAAGTGTTTCGAGTTCTACAATCTGCTTCTCCAATAATGACTGTCTTTGCCGTGACTCCTCGCTCTTCTGGTTCACTTCCCTTCGTAGAGTTGACACTTCCTCTTGAACCTGCAGAAAATTTTGATTTAAAAAATGTTTCAAAATCTGAGAAGACAGAATACAATGACATTATTTTCATCATCCAAATAACAACCAACAGAAAATACGACATAATTTTTCTCATACCTGGCTATTAACGTTTTCCAATTCTTCTTTCTGCCTGCGTACCTCTGCTAACTCTCCTTCCAGTTCCACTAGTTTAGCAAGTGATTCTGCTTCCATTTCAGACATCCTCTCTGCCAACTGTACCAATATAGATTTTTTTTTATTATTTACATGTGAATTTTTTTTAACTGTTAGATAAATTTTACTAATATGCTGATATATCATCTGCATTTTCTACCATTATAAAATCCTATTCATTAGTACATTAGTATTATAGTTAGTTTTTTATCTGATATTTAAGTTAGTCCCCATGAACTGTCTTTACATACTTTTTGAAGAAAACAACAAATTATAAAATATCATTTATGATATGCAAAATCATAAGATCAAAACTATTTGTTACAATTGCTCTACTACTCAATTAACTAATACATAATTGAAATAACTGAAATATGAAGTATATTCTGGCCTACTGTAATATCTCTGATTTCAGGGCACAAGACTTACGTGTGAGAGTTCATCTTCCAGCTCTGCCACCCTTTCCAGTGCTGCTGTCTTTGTTTCGCTGTCTTCCATGAGCGCAGCGACATCGAAAACATTATCGAGGTATGCAGAAATTTGAATCTGAAGAAGGAATTCAAAATAAGTTTAAAAATTCTTTGCAAAATGTGTTATCTGACCAATTCTAATAGTATCTTCCACAAGATTTTCATAAAAAAAATGCAATGCAGAACATCCAAAACAAATTATATCCCTATATACACCAAAAAAAAACAGAATTCATGATTCACAATATTCCTTTCTTTTTACCTGTAATTCTTCGCTTTCATGGTGTCTTAGTTTTTCCAAGTAGTCATCAAGGCCCAGTTGTGTAAATTCATACTGCAGATGTACGCGGAAGTTCATGTCCTCTACACTGTGTACCACAATGTTGATGAACTGCATACATGCCACCTAATTGAGAAAAAGAAAGAAAATGCTTATCAAATCTACTTCATTATTTTTGTACCATTATCAAACTTAAGTGAATTATATGTCTCTCCATATTCTACACTACATCTTTCTGACACTGAATTATGTACTATAATATCAGACAAACAATGAAAATCAAACACAGATTTTCTCCTCCTCATTCCCTACATGAACAAAAACTCACCATGAATTCAATGTAAAA
>NC_061826.1:38487950-38490450 GCF_019202785.1 Penaeus chinensis | reverse complement strand
GTGACGTGACGCGAGGGTGACAAGCCCATTACGATGTTCCGTGTCACGGACTTCGCCCAAACAAGCAGATCACCTTAACGACGTGAACGAAGGCCTTAGGCCTAGGCCGCGCGAGTCCCCTCCCCTCACGCCAGGCCCTAACGCACGCCGGCCCGAAGCTCAGCACGCAAAGTAAATAAAAAGGCGCGAGAGAAAAAGAGCCCCGGTCACAATAGACGTGACGGGAGGCGGAGGACCGTAATTACCGACGCTCCGGCATCTTGACATCGACGTCCGAACTGGCTGGATCATCCGCGATATGAATTCCGGGTCACGAACTCCGCTCGCATTCTTTCCCGAGACAGCCACCTCAAGGAGCCCTCGAGGGGTTGGGGGTAGAGGCTCTGGCCCCTCGATACGCATCGGAGGGACGGATGGAAAGGAGGAGGAGGAGGAGGAGGAGGGAGGGAGAGAATGGAAGGTATGAACAGAGGGGGGAAGAAAGGGCGTGAGAGGAAGAGATAAGAAAGGATGCAGACACTGGAGAGGAGAGACAGGGGAGGACTACAGAGCTAAGAAGAAGAAAAAAAAAAGAAAGAAAGAAAGAAAGAAAGAAAGAAAGAAAGAAAGAGAGAGAGAGAGAGAGAGAGAGAGAGAGAGAGAGAGAGAGAGAGAGAGAGAGAGAGAGAGAGAGAGAGAGACTACAAAAAGTCTGACAGACAACGAGAACGAGAACAAAAGAGAGTTATCAAAGTTACTATATAAGATCAGTCGAGTTTGAGATTATAAGCAAACATGGTGAAAGGGATTTGAGAAAGAAAACTGCAGATATGTAAAAGATCGCGTGGGAGAGGATGGAGACGGAGTAGGGGAGTGGAGAGCGAGGAGGAGAAGGGGGGGAAGGAAGAGAGAGAGGGGCGAGGGAAGGGGAGAGGATGGAAAGAGAAGAGAGTGGAGAGGGAAGAGAAGGAAGAGAGAGGAGGAGAGGAGAGGGGAGGAGAGGGGAGGAGAGGAGAGGGGAGGAGAGGAGAAGGAAGAGAGTGGGAGAGGGAAGAGAGAGAGAGGCAGAGGAGAGGAGAAGGGAGAGGGGGAAGAGAGGGAAGAGAGAGGGAGGGGGAAGCAGGAAGAAAGGGAAGGGGGGAGTAGGAAGAGGGGGGAGAGGAGAATGAAGAGAGGGGGAGGGGAGGAGAGGGAAGAGAGGGGCGAGGAGTGGGGAGGGGTTACGTGAGGAGAAAGGAGTGAGAGAGACACGGAGGAAAGGAAACGGAAAGGGCGAGGGGAAGAGGGAGAGAGGAGTAAAACAGGAGCAAAGGAGGGATGGGGGAGAGGAAGAGGAATGAGAAAGAGAGGAAGAAGGAAGCAGAACAGAAAAGAAAGGGGAGGGAAAGGAGGGCAAGAACAGAGGAGTGAGAGGCAAGGGGACAGGAGGACGGGGGGGGGGGGGGCTGATGAATGGAAAATGAAGATAATGCGCCAAGGAAATAGAAGAATAACAAGTGGAATAACGGTTAACGGGGGGGGGGGGGGTCCCTTCTGTGCTACGTTTTCTTAGTCTGTAAAATAATCCTAGAAAATTTATTGAGAGAAATTGGGAAAAATGCGAGTGAGTGAGTGAGTGAGTGAGTGAGTGAGTGAGTGAGTGAGTGAGTGAGTGAGTGAGTGAGTGAGTGAGTGAGTGAGTGAGTGAGTGAGTGAGTATGAATGACTGAGCATACTAACGAGCTTATATTAATGAGCGTAGGAGACCATGCAATAAATCGCCACCAAGCCACCTACATAACCGAGAAGTCTTTCAAAAAAAAAAAAAAAAAAAAAAAAAAAAAAAAATGTCCAGACATAAACCTAGAAAAAAACCCGGAAAAAAATGTCCCATTGTTCCCCATCTCGAAAGAAGCAAAAACCAGCGCTTAAATAAGTCCCCGGCGACCAATAAGCTCCCGGAGAGGCGGCGTTACCACCTCACGCGAAGACGCTCGGGCGGGGAGGAGGAGGGTCGCCGCTCCCGCAAGGAAATCAGGAGAGGAAAGGGAGGGGAAGAAGATAGAAGAAAGAGGAATAAGGAAAGAGGGGGAGGAGGAGGGGAGGAGGGAGGAGGGAGGTGGAGGGGAGGAGGAGGAGGAGGAGGACGGGGGGGGGGGAGGGGGGGAGGGGGGGGAAGAGGGGGGGAGGAGGAGGGGGAGGAGGAGGAGGAGGAAGGGGGGGGGGGAGGAGGAGGAGGAGGAAGGAGGGAGGAGGAGGAGGAGGAGGAAGGAGGGAGGAGGAGGAAGGGGGGAGGAGGAGGAGGAGGAAGGGGGAGGGGGAGGAGGAGGGGGGGAGGGGGAGGGAGAGGAGGGGGAGGAGGAGGGGGAGGAGGAGGAGGAAGGGGGGAGGAGGAGGAGGAGGAGAAGAAGGAGAAAAAGAAAAAGAAGGAGAAAAGAAAAAGAAGGAGGAGGAGGAGAAGGGAGATGGACAGAGGAAGGGAGAAAGAGAGAAAAAGAGAAAGAGATAAAGAGAGAGAGAAAGAGAGAGAGAAAGAGAGAGA
>NC_061826.1:38475450-38485450 GCF_019202785.1 Penaeus chinensis | reverse complement strand
AAGGAGAGGTGGCTACTCCGCGGTGTTTCTACGGCGATGTACAGGGAGATATTTCGGGAAAACTTTTGTTTAACTAAGGAAGACTTTGGGCGAAAGTATCTTGCTACTGTGATTTTAACCCTTAGGCCGATTGTCCTCCGATGTCTAGGGGTCTGTAAAGTTAATTTGTTTTTGTTTTTTGTTTTTGACTGATATTTATTTTAAAGGTAGATTTAGTTGTGAATATTTTAACGATGCTCACTTTCACCCACTTTCTCCAGTCACTCCTTCACACTGGCGCTGGAATTGACACTCGTCTACAAACACACACACACTAACGCAACCCCCACCCCTAGCGCAACACACGACCTAAATTCTAAGCACTCCTTCAGCATCGGGAACGTCCCTGGCATCGACGTTTCCCTCCACGAGAACACTTTATAATATCCAAAAGTTCCGTTCCCCGAATCTCAAAACGTTTTCTTCCCTCGAGTGTGGCCTAGGGTGGTTGAGGGCGATTTCCTTGGCCCGCACGTACTCCACGAATATTGGGGATCAGACAGGGCGATAACTTGAATGTTTTTGGATATCAGGTTTTATTTTTAATGTGTGTGTGTGTGTGTGTGTGTGTGTGTGTGTGTGTGTGTGTGTGTGTGTGTGTGTGTGTGTGTGTGTGTGTGTGTGTGTGTGTGTGTGTGACACATTGAAAAGCTGTCTAATGCAGTTATGACTGTGCTATATTTGGTCTAGGTATGATTCCGTGGAAAAATAAAAGGTTTTCCGACATATCAGTACATTAACGTCCTTATCGACAAAACGCAGTAACATTTTGATAAGAATACTTTAATATATAAATTTTCCTACGTTTTACTTATTCGTCTCATTTTTTAAATCACTATCGCTCTCTGATAATGCAATTTATATATAGCGAGACTCAATATCATCACAGTACAAGAAATATTCATTCTCATTCATACCTTTTCCTACATTTGTCACAATGAATACGGTTCAATGCCAATCCTTTTTACATTCGATTTCCAGCTCGCATTTCCCTCTCTCGAGCTCTAATCTCTCCCCTTTACACATTTCCTCTTAGATAAATTCGAAAAATTAATTTCCGATCTCGACGAAACAAGAGGAGGAGCTTCGTCATCTGAACATCATTTGCTTCGACATTTTTTACCTTTAGGCCAATAATTTTTAACTTTAAACCAACAATTCTAAAAGGTGGAAGGGACGGGAATCCAACAAATGACCTCTTTAGCAATTGCCATCATGCCACAAATGCAACATATCTGCAACCGTCCCGCGAATTCAGTCGAACGTCCCGCACTGAAAGACCAACGCAGCTTCGACATCGCGATATATTACAGCCTATCCGTTTCGCTGAGGGTCTGTCCATTTCACTGCAGCTTATATCGTTCACTGCATCTTATCAATTTCACTGCAGTGTATATGGTTCAAAGCAGCTTATTAATTTCACTACAGCTTATCAATTTCACTGCAGTTTATATGGTTAGGCGCAGCTTATTAATTTCAAAGCAGGTTATTAACTTCACTGCAGCTTATATGGTTCAGTGAAGCGTATTAATTTCACTGTAGCTTATATAGTTCAGTGCAGCTCATTAATTTCGCCGTGAGCTTGTTTATTTCTCTGAATCCTATTGATTTCATTGCAGCTTTTTTTTTTTTTGCCGTAGCTTATTCATCTCGCTGCATCCTATCGACTTCACTGCAGTTTTTTCCCTACATCCTAATGACTTCACTGCAGCTATTCATTTCCCTGCACCCTATTTTTTGACTGCAGCTTATTCTTTTCGCCCTTATGTATCTCCTTGCATCCTACCGACTTCAACGCAGCTTTTTTTAACCTCGCCACTTTCAAGCTGTCTTCCAAAACCATGACATTTTCATTCAACGCAAGACCGATGTTAAACAGGATTCTCTACCACAGTGGGTTTCTCGTGTGCATGGTACGTCCCGCTGCCCCATAAAAAGTTTCGGTGCCGGAAATTATTGTTCCGATAACGCTATCCGTTTCCCGACACAAAAAAAGGTCATATAAAAGACCGCGTGATATGGGAAGGAAGGGGAGTGCCTTCTGGTAGGAAGCTCGTTTGACGCGTGCGTGCAAAACACACGCACACGCACACATGCACACACAAACACATATAATATACATACATGTACAGAAGACTAGACAACGAACGGAAAATGAAATAAAGTGAGAAAAGGGACAGATTGGCTCTGCGAAAGCAATACTGCCAATAGGTGCCAGCCCGGACGTGGAAGTGGCGACTTAGGTCTAACTCTCTCGGCGAAAAATGAATTCCGCCATCGACCGGACCGGCGACGCGCATGCAAGCAAAGCTGTATGAAAAAAAAGCAAAGCCACAACGAATTAATAAAAGCAGATCGTGTATAGCCGTGTTTCCGGCAGCAGGCAATGGAAATAGGCAATGGGCACTCAATCAGCAGGGGAGGCCGAAACGGGAACGAACAGCAGGGAGGGAAGGGGCTGTAAGCAGAGGAGAATGGAGGTCAGCAGGGAGGGAAGGGGTAGTAAGCAGGGGAGAATGGGGGCTAGCTGGGAGGGAAGGGGCATTATACAGGAGAATGGAAGCCGGCAGGGAGGGAAGGGCAGTAAGCGAGGAGACTGGAGGCCAGCAGGGAGGGAAGGGGCATTGCGCAGGAGAATAGAAGCAAGCAGAGAGGGAAGGAGCAGTAAGCAGAAGAAAATGGACGCCAGCAGACAGAGATGACGGGCAGCAGTCGGAGGAGGGAAGAGCAGCAGAGTACAGTGCGGCGCCTGAGTGGGAGGACACAACCGTCTCTGTTACAGAACCCACAGGATGTGAGTGTGCGAGCAGGGAGGGCGGGAGGGGCGCTGGGTCAGGCCAAGAGTGTATATGCGTGCTTTAAGTGTGCGGCTAAAGGCAGAAGAGGGCGTGGGTGTGCCTTCCTCGCACGCAAGACGGAATGCCTGTGTTTCCAATACAAGGGGTTATCTACCTCTTGCTCAAGGGTTATCGGAGAGGCTGGACCTTTCGCTGAGTGGCCAGTCGCCGAGATTCGCTGCGCCGGGGTTCGTCATCACTCGTCAGCACACGCGGAAACGCAAGTGCTGACGCATGCTTTCGGGGAAACTAACGGGCGCAGCGACAAGGAAATGGAAGCACACGTGAAGAATGCAGGGCGGAGCAAACCCAATAGGCTACAACCAAGAGAAAGCTTAACTGAAGGACATGAGAAATCGCCCTGATATGGCCATGCGTACTCCCTTACCCACCTGCCTACTCCCTTAAATACTTACGTACCCCCCAACCCACCGACATTTTCCCTTACCCATCTCCTTACTCTACCCACCACCTACTTACTCACCCACTAACCCTCATAAGAAAAAAAACCCAGGAAGGCCGCACACACACAAAATGTTTACAAAGACTCGTACCAAAAGAAGAAATACACAAGCAAACCGTTCGAAAAGAGGAAGACAAGGAACAGTTAATCAAGAAAACGCAGATAAAAGCAGGAAGGGCGGAAACACCCCCCCCCCCTTTTAACCCCCACCCCCCCAGCCATCTGAGAATGCGTGAGACTAACGCCAGTGGAAGCGACATGGCTTAGAGTTTATCAGATAAGCACAGACAGATAGATGGGGGGGGGGGTCAAGTGGGTAGGTGGGGGGCGGGGTGGAGAAGTGCGAAGGTAGGTGGGCAAAGGAGTGAAGAGACGGGTATGGGGAAAGGTGAGCGAATGGGGACAAAGGCAGGTGGGTCAGGGAAAAGGAAGATAGATAAGGAAGATGGATAAGGAAGATGGATAAGGAAGTAAAAGCAAGTGAGTAAAAGGAAGTACGTAGGTGGGTAAGTGAGTAAGTAGGTACCAGGGTAAGTGGGGGAAGCAAAGTAGTTTCTCAGGGGTGGGTTGGGGGGAAGATAAAAGAAGAGGAAGAGGAAGAGGAAGAGGAAGAGAAAGTCACGTCATCTCTCTCCCTCTTATCTCTCTTTCTCTCCTTCGCCACCAACAGGACAAGCCCAAGCAAGCACCACGTGGCCCCGCCGTTCACGATATACAATAGTTTCATCATTATCCTTTTGTCCTTCAATGTTCTTCTTTTTTTCTTTTGTTTTCTTTCTTTTTCTTTCTCATTCTCTCCTCACTCTCACTCTTCCTTACTCTTACTCTTACTCTTACTCTCACTCTTACTCTCACTCTTACTTACTCTCATTCTCACTCTCACTTACCCTCACTCTCACTCTCACTTACCCTCACTCTCACTCTCACTTACCCTCACTCTCACTCTTACCTACTCCCACTCTTACTTACTCTCACCCTCGCTCTTACTCTCTCATTCTCACTCTCTTATCACACACCCTCGTTATCAGTGACTCACAACCCGTTTACTGCAACAGCACAGGTCTGATCCCATGCAACCCACAAGTCTCTCATAAACGTGTATCAATCTTATCAAAATACTATAAACCTATGAATAATCTTATTTTTCGTTCCCTTGTCGCCGTTGAAACTTTACAAAAACATATTATTCTATAGTCATTCTGACGTTTAAAATAGTAGGTATCAAATGACAAAATACACACATAAACTCTAATATATATGCATATAAAAGTTTTATTGCACGGTAAACACGCGCACGCACATGCACAATTTTATTATTATTATTATTATTATTATTATTATTATTATTATTATTATTATTATTATTATTATAATCATTATTATCATTATTATTATCATTATCATTATCATTATTATTATCATTATTATCATCATTATTATTATCATTATTATTATCATTATCATTATTATCATTATTTCCACTACTATCAGTACCATTATGATTATCATGATCATCATTATCATTATCATTATTATCACCACTATTATTATCATTATCATTATTATCACTATTATTACTTTTATCATTGTTATTATTACTATATGCAATACACACTTGACACACACACAAATATCATCTAGGTTCAGTGCACAGACACCTACGCTTCGAGTCATTAACCTCCTGGAGTGTCCAATGCACCATTTGATATATATATATAGATAGATAGATAGATAGATAGATAGATAGATAGATAAACAAATAGAATGATAGAAAGATAGAGATATATGGAGATAAATATATAGATGTATAGATGGATAAATTGATAGACAAATAGATAGATAGATAGGTAGACTTTTTTTAAAAGCACGTGCTTTCCACAAATTCACTTCCATGTTAGCAGCGCGATTTATCACCATATTTCCCTGTCAATTTCCCCCTTGTCCCTTTCCCCTCTTCCTTCCTTTATTCCTCTGTGCACTTTCTCCCCTTTTCCGCAGATACCTACAACGCCTTTTCGGTTGATTTCCCCTTGCAAACCTCTTCGTCAGTTTCCCCCTCCTTGTTTACAGTTTCCCTTCCTTCTAACCTTTGCCATCTCCCCTTCGTATTGAAATTGGTGCGCATTCGTGATATAAGAGAAAGGGGGAGAGGGAGGGAGAGGGAGAGATAGGGGGGAGGGGAGGGATAGGGGGAAGGGAGGGATAGGGGGAGAGGGAGGGAGGAAGGGAGGGAGGGAGGGAGGGAGGGAGGGAGGGAGGGAGGGAAGGAGGGGGAGAGAGAGAGGGAGAGAGAGAGGGAGAGAGAGAGAGAGAGAGAGAGAGAGCGAGAGAGAGAGCGAGAGAGAGAGAGAGAGAGAGAGAGAGAGAGAGAGAGAGAGAGAGAGAGAGAGAGAGAGAGAGAGAGAGAGAGAGAGAGAGAGAGCGAGAGAGAGAGAGAGAGAGAGAGAGAGAGAGAGAGAGAGAGAGAGAGAGAGAGAGAGAGAGAGAGAGAGAGAGAGAGAGAGAGAGAGAGAGAGAGACAGACATTCAGACATTCAGACAGTTAGACAGACAGTCAGACAGTCAGACAGACAGTCAGACAGACAGACAGACAGACAGACAGACAGACAGACAGACAGACAGACAGACAGACAGACAGACAGACAGACAGACAGACAGACAAACAAACAGACATAGACAGGCAGATAGACACAGACAGACAGACAGAGAGAAATCCAAACGAGCAACGTCGCCGAGAGAGGAGACCGGCCGACGAGGGAGGCGACGGACCAGGCTTGGGGAGCGGCCGATCCCTCGTGCCCTTCCGTCAGCTCCTGCCGTCGGCGATGCTCCCCGGCGGCGTGTTAGCTCCCAAGGCAAACAATGAGCCCGCCGACCGCCCCCCAGACGCCCGCAGCCCCTTCCTCAGGAGACACGTCTCTTCCTGGCCTTGTATCAACACGTAAAATAATGTTTAAACGCACCGCGGTGGGGGCCGAGGGGCGCCATGTCACCACCTCCGGGCAACTGGCATGGACGTGCGCTCCGTGCGATCAATTTACTCCCGTGTTATTTTTCTGTGCCATCTTGCCCCCGACTCCCTCGCCTGGCTCTATCCCTCCTTGCCCCTCCTTGCCCTTCCTTGCCCCCGCCTCTCCCTCCCTTCCCCCTCTTCGCCTCCTCGCGCCACGGACGCCTAACCTCCCTAAAGACAAATAAACTCCCTGTCTCCTTTTACAATGACCAGGAAACATATGTGTTCTGGCAGTCGGTCCCACAGACGCCCACCCCCCTCCCACCACCATGTCTTTGCTAGCAACGGCTTCCCTAGCGAGTCTTCCCTGGTCTGTTTCCCTAATAACGCGCGCCCCCCAATCTACGCCGTTCCCCGCTGCCCTTCTCTCCTCACATCAATTTTGCAAAATGTCATTCCCCTCGCTTCTCTCTCTCTCTCTCTCTCTTTCTTTCTTTCTTTCTTTCTTTCTTTCTTTCTTTCTTTCTTTCTTTCTTTCTTTCTTTCTTTCTTTCTTTCTTTCTTTCTTTCTTTCTTTCTTTCTTTCTTTCTTTCTTTCTTTCTTTCTTTCTTTCTTTCTCTTTCTCTTTCTCTTTCTCTTTCTCTTTCTCTTTCTCTTTTTCTCTTTTTCTCTTTTTCTCTTTTTCTCTTTTTCTCTTTTTCTCTTTTTCTCTTTTTCTCTTTTTCTCTTTTTCTCTTTTTCTCTTTCTCTTTTTCTCTTTTTCTCTTTTTCTCTTTTTCTTTTTTTCTCTTTTTCTCTTTTTCTCTTTCTCTCTGCTTGCTTGCTCTCTCGTACACACCCCGTTTCATTTTCTTATATTACTGCTCTGCCTACCTTCATTCCTGGTCACACCCTTCCTTCACCCTTTCCACACCCTTTCGCGACATGCACGCGCACCCTACGCCACGCCCCCCTGCCTGGCCTCTCCTGGCCTCGCCCCGCCCCCTGCCCCTGTTCGCCCCGCCCACCTCTCCGCCTTCGACGATCGTCTGGCTTCCAACTCTTCGCTGTAAACTCCTTTTAACGAACGCCGATAAGCGCTCGTTGGCACGTCATTCCCCGGGGCCTCATGTGACCTCAAAATTACATCCATTGAACTCGGCTGACTCACGCAACCGAAGAATAGGTGATGTCACAGGCACTCACCCACCGCCGCCTCCTCACAGCATCCCTCAGCCGTGACGTCGAAGCTTACCTGTAAAACAAAACAATCGAGTTAATTAAAGGAATGGAGGGTAATTGCAATGCATGGAGCACGTGCATTGAATCACGTGCAATTGAATTAAACACTGTGTGCGTGTGCGCGCGTGCGTGTACGTGAGCGTGAGCGTGAGTGTGAGTGTGCGTGTGAGTGTGAGTGTGAGTGTGAGTGTGCGTGTGCGTGTGCTTGTGCGTGTGCGTGTGCGTGTGCGTGTGCGTGTCCGTGTGTGTGTATGAGTGTGAGCGTCAGTGTCCGTGTGCGTGTGCGTGTGAGTGTCCGCGTGTGTGTGCGGGTATGAGCTATATATTTGCGTGTGCGTGGATACACACCCACGCCGTGTGTGGCCTTGTTTTCAAACGCTATAAACTCAACGAACATCTTAATCCACACACCAAACATAACTTCCTAGACGAACTACATCAAAGAGATCAAAACAAACAATCCCCCACCCAAAAAAAAAAAGACAAAAAAAAAATAACAAAAACGAATAAACCAAACAAGAAGAAGAAAACCAAGAAAAGTTTCGCCCACAAAAGCCATCGCTGCCAAAAGGACCTGTCACACGCAGCCTCCGAACCTCGCCGCGTAACATGGGAGGGAGGAGGGGGATCAGGAGGGAGGGAAGGAGAGAGGGAGGGAGGGAGGGAGGGAGGGAGGGAGGGAGGGAGGGAGGGAGGGAAGGAGAGAGGGAAGGAGGGAGGGAGTGAAGGAGTGAAGGAGGGAGGGAGAGGGTGAGAGAAGGATGGAGGGAGGGAGAGGGTGAGGGAAGCAGGGAGGGGGGGAGAGACGAAGGGAGGGAGGGAGGGAGGGAGGGAGGGAGGGAGGAAGGGAGAGAGAGGATGAGGGAAAGAGGGAGGGAGGGAGGGAGGGAGGGAGGGAGGGAGGGAAGGAGGGAGGGAGGGAGGGAGGGAGATAGTGAGAGGGAGATAGATAGATAGATAGAGATAGATAGAGAAAGAGAGAAAGAGAGAGAGAGAGAGAGAGAGAGAGAGAGAGAGAGAGAGAGAGAGAGAGAGAGAGAGAGAGAGAGAAAGAGAAAGAGAAAGAGAAAGAGAAAGAGAAAGAGAAAGAGAAAGAGAAAGAGAAAGAGAAAGAGATCCAAAGTTACAGAAACAGACAGAGAGAGAAAGAAAAAGACAGAAACAGACACACACATACAGACAGAGACAGAGAGACAGCGAGTCAACAACAAAGTCCCATGGCGGTTACCGTGTCCCTTTTTTTTTACGATATGTACACAAGGCCCGAGTAGCTCTCCCACACAAACACAATAAAACATTTGACACCGCTTGTTAAGACGATCCTGCGCTTCTCTCCTCTGGCTCTGAAAAGGTCTCCGGTTCAAACGCGTTTAAATAAGGTCACAATATTTTCTTTTTAACTCCAGGCAACGCAGATACGGTAATAATCGGACAGCTGCGCGCTCGCAAACTCAGATTAAAGTGGGTGAATTGCGACGCTCAAAGGCGAGAAAAAAATGAACGCGGAAAAATGAACGCGTAAAAAAAACTAAAAATAAATCCATAAAAAAAGGGAAAAAACATAACTCGGCTAAATAAAGAAAACGTAAATATATAATTATCCAGGAAGTAGGGCCTTTCGGAAACGTCACGCCATTAAAATTAAAATTACAATCCTTCACAAAAAAATAGAAAAAAAAAATAGAATAAAGAATAAATGTCATAAAAACCAGCAGATCCCGACACTAGTGATCTTTTTTCTCCCACGAGAATATCTGAACATGACGTAAATATCCAGGAATCAACATACCGTTCAAAATGAAATACCAATCCTTAACAAAAAAAAACTAAAAAAAATAAAACTGAATAAATAAAGTAAACAACAAATAAATCCATTAAAAAAACAGCAGATAAGAACACTGGTGACACATTTTTTTTTTACGAGATACGCGTTGTCTGAACATGACATTTCCTCGCCCTCCCCCCCCCCTCCCCCCCTCACTATCCCCCTCCCCCCTTGGTTGACGCCGCGGTATTTAGGCCTCAAGTCCCCGCGACGTCATGACGCTGGCGAAAATGTCACTTCCACTACGGAATAAACTTGCAAAATCCTCGTCATTTGCAAGTCCCGAGTGCCTGTCATCAATACGATTAAACGTTATGATGATTTTGTTGAAAAAAAAAAATGTAAAGAAATATAATCAAGAGACAAGAGAATTTGAAACTGAGGATCCCGGAAAGATTGGATATTTGTGTATAGATAATATAGGTAAATTAATAAATATAAATGTAACAAACGCTTTGCAAATCACAAAGACCACCCATACCGCGTCTTCCACGGGCGGTTTTCAAAACAAAACAAAAAATACACTCTTTCAAGCTTAGTCAGTGACAAGGTGCGTCATATCAAGAAGTCACATCAAGCAAGCATTTCCAATAAGCAGTTCAAAATAATTCGTACCGCCCCCCCCCCCCCCCCCACACAAAATGCTGAAGTAGGGGAAGGA
>NC_061826.1:38470976-38475350 GCF_019202785.1 Penaeus chinensis | reverse complement strand
AGAATTCTTATTTTTCTTCGCTTTCGGTGTTTGAGTAAGGTTTTAAGAGTAGTGGATAGATAAGGGAGGTGCGCTTGATACGGACTCTATTCACGTCAAGGGAAATTTCCGTAGAAGTTTCCGTTGACTCCAGTTACTCATTCTCTCTGTCTATATCTATCTATTTATCTCTCAATCTCTCTGTCTATCTTCTCTCTCTCTCTTCTCTCTCTCTCTCTATCCTCTCTCTCTCTCTATCCTCTCTCTCTCTCTATCCTCTCTCTCTCTCTATCCTCTCTCTCTCTCTCTATCCTCTCTCTCTCTCTATCCTCTCTCTCTCTCTATCCTCTCTCTCTCTCTATCCTCTCTCTCTCTCTATCCTCTCTCTCTCTCTATCCTCTCTCTCTCTCTCTCTCTCTCTCTCTCTCTCTCTCTCTCTCTCTCTCTCTCTCTCTCTCTCTCTCTCTCTCTCTCTCTCTCTCTCTCTCTCTCTCATAAGAGGGTGGAGAAGCTATATCCAACACTTGAACCACGCTAATAAGACCCCGAAAAAAAACAATGTATAGCCGCAACGTCGGTTTTGGTTCAACGATTGTAATGACAACGACAACAATGACAACAACAAATGAGGGGAAACCGCAATACGGGAGGTGGGGGGCTTGAGTTGCGGGGGCTGGGGTGGGGGTGAAGTGGGGGTTTTGAGATGCGGGGGGTGGGGGTAGGGGTGATATGGGGAGTGGAGGGGAAGGCGATCGGCGTGCGGTTTGGCTGACATTGACGCCGCGTTTCCTTGTTTACATCGGCGGCGCGGCGTGGAGGCGTCGGACGTGTACGTGTCACGCCGCGCTCGCCATCGCGGAACTTTGTCGAGATGTAACGGTATTTTTGGCATCCGCGTGACGGAGAATGGATTCTTAAATGGATAATGGCAGGAAGTGTGTAATTATGCATCAATTTTCGCGTGGGGATAATGTTGAAAGTTCCATTGGACTAGCGTGGATTCTCGCGACAAACTTGGGAGGTATATGGTATATGTATATATACTTTGGTTTTGAATATTTTTTGTATATGCAATAGAGTTCCGAAAGAAATATATAGATGCGGGGCACATTATGAATAAAGTTATATTCTATACATGATTAACGTAGAAACACAAATGTATACTCGTAATATTTTTGTTTAGTAAGAGATGTAGAAAGAGTCAAAAGGCAAAGTCAAACAGAGAGAGAAGAGGAGAAACCGAGGAGTCCGAGATGGAGGCCGCGTCAAGCAGAGGGCGGGAGGGTAAAGGAGGAGAGAGAGAGAGATAGAGAGATCAGAGAGAACATGAGAAGAGCTGAAATAGAAAACTATCGAGAGAAATAAAAGGCGAGTCAAAAAGGGCGGCGGCGAGGGCAGAGGTGGGACGAGTGGCTCAGTGTACAAATTCAGTGTAGAAAGGATGGAGTTGAGAGGTTGGAGTGGGGTAGCATGCTCCACCAATTTAAATAATGTGGTAATTGGAGGCACTCAGGCATATGCGGCTCAGGGAAGCAGGGACATAGAAGCGTCTGTGTTTATTTATAGTCTCGGGGAGGACTCGCAACCCCGCGGCGTCTCCCGGCGTCGTCTCGTTTCCCTTGGCGACAGAGACGTGCAGTGTTAGTGATTATTATGCACCTCGCACAGCACGGTTATTCTATGCTCCCGTGACATAAGGCAGACTTATGGCGGCTCTCTGGTTGCGCCACGATGTCTCGTAGTCACAATTTTATAGTCGCAGTACGTTGTACTTGTTTCGCCATGTCATAATTTCACAGGGATGACATAGCTGCCCAGTTCAACTTCGTGGCATCCCGAGGCTCCGTGACTTCTGGTAGCCTCTCGGAATTCTCAAGTAGCAAGACGCCGCCTGGTAGACCCCTCTCGTCGCGTGACCCGCAAAGTCTCCAGAAATTGTTGCATCTCTCGTGTCGTGCTGCCAGGGCGTCCTCCTTGCAGGGGTTGTGTTGGTGGGGGTCTTTTGTCTGTATCATTGTTTGCTGTGGGATTCCTGTGGCGGCTGTGCTCTAAGCTGGGAGAGTCTGTTTGCTGTGGGTTGGGCTCTCAGCATGGAGGGCGTGGTGTCTGTGGGATTCCTGTGGCTGCTGTGCTCTAAGCATGGAGGGCCTCCTGTCTGTGGGATTCCTGCGTCGGCTCCTGTGTGTGTGGTTTTTGTCCTCTTTGCTTTGTTCGTAAAGCAAGTTACATCACACTATTGGGTTGCGTGGGTTTCCGGTGCCGGCTTACGCGTTTTTGTTCAGTGTTTTTATTGTTTAATTAAGAGGTCTGTGTCTCGCGTTTCATCGGTGCGTTTGGTTTTGTTCATGGGGATTTAAGTGTACAGGGAACATTTCACTCTTGTGTGGACTTGGTTTTTGTGCATTGTGTGTGTAAACTGTCTAGTCATTATTATTATTGTTATTGTTGTTGTTTTTGTTATTATGATCAATATTGTTAGTACTGTTATTGCTATTGTTGTTAAGATGATTATTATTGTTATCGTTATTATTATTTTTGTTTTTTATTAGTATCATTGAAACATGGAATAATGCAATGCCACATTGATATAGATATATAACAATTCCCCCTGACCAGGCCTCGAACCTAGGTCACTCCGTTATGCAACCGGTCCATACTTCACGACTCACTATTGGGTATAAGTATGATTGTTGTTATGATATTATTATTATTACCAGAGAAGTAATTGCAATATGAGTGGCAGTAACAGTAGTACTATTTTTATTTTTATTTTTTGTTGCCATTTTTGCTGTACTTATTGCTTTTGTTTTGTTGTTGTCATAGAAACGTTCTGACTCTCCTCCCCCCCCACATGGCATCCCAACGTAGCACCAAAGACAGTGAGGAGGATCACACAGAAAAAAAAGCAAAAGAACTTACTATAAATGATTGTATAAACGCAGACATGTATATACAGTTGATATAGTTTTTTTTTGTTGTGATTTATCTTTTTTTTTTTTTTTTTTTTTTTTTTAGAGAAGAGTAATGAAGAAAGGGAAACTACAACGGTGTGAAATTATTTGTATTTTTATTGTTTGTTTTACTGTTTGATGGAATTGATGAATAGATAACGGGATTTCGGAAGAGGAAGTAGATGATGTAAGCAGATACAACAGAAAGATATGGAAAATAAATACAATAGATAAAACGAAAATGGAGATGAGCAAAGACAGACAGACAGAAAATCGCTACATCGACAGAATACTTTTTTTATTTTTCATAAGACCTGCGCCGCTTATTTTCTAAACGACCCGCGCGTGATTTTTATTTTCCTGCGGGATTGCGAGATATCATTCTCCCCAGCGAAACCCGAGAAGTCATCGCAACGGCAGTCATCACTCGTCATCCTATCCTCTTCCTGGTGGCGGATGCGATCGAGGCCCGCTTTCCCTTGAGTGTGGATGAGGGAGTTTGCTCGTGGGTGGGTAAGTGTGTGTGTGTGTGTGGGTGTGGGTGTGTGGATGTGTGTGTGTGGATGTGTGTGTGTGTGTGGGTGTGTGTGGATGTGGATGTGTGTGGGAAGTGAACTAGGAAATGAGATTGCTCGAGACTGGGAAATGATAGAAAATAGTAAATGCGAAACTGTTTACCCGGAGAGGTTGCAGGACAAAGGAAAGCCATCGTGAAATTCATGTTCCGGAAAGAAGGTTCCTTGCAACAAGATACAAAAGATGACATGTAGTTCTCATCAAGAGAGAGAGGGTGGAGAAGAAGCAAAAGAAAAGGGTAACACAGCAGACATTCCCCCCTCCCCCCTCCCCCCCTCACCCCCCCGTGCGAAGTGTGGCTCCGCGGTCTCTCCCGGCGCGTGCGTGCTTGCTGTCCGCAGCGGGCAGGTGTGGAGCGGCCGCGCTGCGCCTTTGTCCGGCCGCACCTGGGCAGCTGATCTGAGGGGAGGGGGGTGCGCATGTTGATCTTCGGGTATTTTCTCGAATATCGGACTTTATTTATGTTCTGCTATTTTTATTTTTCATTTGGATTGTTGTCTCGGCTCTATATTATATGATCCAGCAAATCGATTGAGCGAAGCCAATCACGGCTCAACATTTGAAGCCGAGACGTCTTCCGGGAAATAAAAGAGGCGATTCAAAACGGAAGCGAGACTCGACGCAGCCGGAGCGGGAGATCCTCCTCGCGCCAGGGATGAGGAGGCACGGCGTTGCTGGCCGGACATCGACGGCGACACTACGCTCTGATCTCCTGTTCTTTTTTTCCTTTTAATTTTTTGTCTGGTTTGACGGCGCCACGCTCTGCTCTTTTTTTTATTTTTATTTTTTGATGGCGCCACGCTCTGCTCTTCTGTTGTTGTTGTTTTATTATATATTCTTTTTTTTTTGTGTGTGTGAGGTTGGGTGT
>NC_061826.1:38462497-38470876 GCF_019202785.1 Penaeus chinensis | reverse complement strand
CATCACACACACACACACACGCACACATACACACACACGCACACGCACAAACACACACACACTAACATATATATAGAAATAGGTAAATAAGTAGAGGCAGGTAGATAGACAGATAGAGAGAGAGATAAACAGATAGATAGATATTAGTACAAACACCTGGGTATCCGGAAGGGAGTAGCTTTTAAAGGTCGTAGGGCGAAGTGAGTGAATTTCCCGTTAATGTTTATTTTCGTTCCGGCAAAGGTACTGAACTAGATTAAGGCCGAGGGTGTGCAAGGTCATGTTTCGGGAGAGAGGTGGGCGGGGGCGGGCGGGCGGGAGCGGGGTGGGCGGGGTGGGCGGGGTGGGCGGGTTACGTAAGTGGCTGCGGTTTTAAGGAGGGTTGGCCTCTGTGGGGACCTTGTTATTTGGAGGGCGAGTTAAATGTGTGAGTGTGAGAGTCTGTGTGTGTGTGTGTGTGTATGTGTATGTGTATGTGTATGTGTTTGTGTATGTGTTTGTGTTTGTGTTTGTGTTTGTGTTTGTGTTTGTGTTTGTGTTTGTGTTTGTGTTTGTGTTTGTGTTTGTGTTTGTGTTTGTGTTTGTGTTTGTGTTTGTGTTTGTGTTTGTGTATGTGTATGTGTATGTGTATGTGCATGTGTGAGTGTGAGACACACACACACACACGAGACGAGACGAGAGAGCGAGGTAATTCAGTAGGATGACCCTAGGATCGTAGTCCTAGTACGAAGTTGATTGTTCGGCAACGGCTGTTCTTGGCGCCGTAGTGGGCACGTGCAGCGTGAAGTGCAATAATGCGAAGGGCGCAGCGGCAGTGGCTGGGTACCCCCCTCCCCCCCTTATGGTCGGTTTGGTGGATCGCCAACGTGCCGCGGCTCAACCGGCGTTTGACCTTAGAGACATAGCGTGGAGTACTTTGCTTGTGCTTTTGTTTGTGGCGATGGATGGTCAGAGAAAGAAAGATTAAAGGAAACGAGAGGGGGGGAAAAAAGAGGAGACTGAGAACGGTGGCTTTGCCCCGGTCCCGGAGCCATTTCCTGCGGCGCGCGAAGTAGGTCTGAAAATGCCATAAAGACGCTCGGGGTGCGTGCGGTGGCGCGCCTGAAGGTGACTTTGGCTTCGTTGCCTCGTCGCCCTTGCGGTGAAGGATGGCGACGGGGATGAAGACGGCCACGGCGATGGTGACGATGAAGACGACGAGTATGGTGACGGCGACGACGAAGACGAAGACGAAGACGAAGACGAAGACGAAGACGAAGACGAAGATAGGGACGGTGACGTTGAGGGCGACGATGATGATGACGGCGGCGACGACAACGAAGAAGATAGGGACGGCGATGATGACGGCGGCGACGACGATGACAGCGACGACAACAATGGCGATTACGAGGGGGAAGAGGAGGAGGTTGGGCTCGGATCTCCTGACTGTGTGGGTGCGTGTGCGTGTGTGTGTTTGTGTGTACACGTGTCTGTGAGTGTGCGTGCGTGTGTGCACCAGATGCAGCTCTCGTCAGCTGTTAGGAGATAGCACTGATACTCTAATGGGCCTCTTGTCTCGGGTGTCTCTCGTATGCAAATTGTAGTTATTCATTTTCTTAGACTCGAATGGCTCTACTATGGGATATGATGTCATGCATTTCCGCCATATGCCATGTTGAGCATGTGGTACGCCGTGACATGGGGGCATGAGGTAGAATATAAGGGCATAATGGAAAAGGCTAGAGTAGAGCGCGAGAATAGAACCACTTCAGCCATGTATGGAGGAGAAGGTTAACATAATAAACTTGCTCTCAATATGTAAGACTGCGTTTGGTGAAGCAGTTCTTTGTGTAGGAAGGAAGTCAAACTGCCCAGTCGCGGCCGTCCGGCGGGGAGGTCGTCTTGTTGGTCCCGACCCCTCACCTCCCCCCTCACCTCCCTCCTCACCTCCTTCTGCCCCTCCCCCATCTCCCGCGAGCCTCCCCCCCACCTCTCGCTACCCCCCTCCTGCCCACTTCCCCATGTCTACCTTCATGATTGTCCGTGTGACCCTCGTCATACTATCCTCATTCCCTCCTTATTCTCGCCCCATACTCTCCTCATTCCCTCCCAATTCCTCTTCATTCCATCCTCATTCCCTCCCCATTCTTTCCTCATACCCTGACTCCCTCCTTTTTAACTCCCCATTTCCTCCTCATACCCTCCCCATTCCTTCATACCCTCCCCATTACCTCATACCCTCCCCATTCCCTCATAGCCTCCCTATTCCCTCATAGCCTCCCTATTCCCTCATAGCCTCCCCATTCCCTCATACCCTCCCCATTCCCTCATAGCCTCCCTATTCCCTCATAGCCTCCCTATTCCCTCATAGCCTCCCCATTCCCGCATATCCTCCCTATTCCCTCATACCCTCCCCATTCCCTCATACCCTCCCCATTCCCTCATTATCTCCCCATTCCCTCCTCATGCGAGTTCAATAAGCCAGACATTCCACCGCGCTCCGTTTTCCGTGACTCGCAACCGGGCCCGAACGTGTCTTCGCTGGCCGTAAGCGTTTGTGACATCCTGATCCCTGGCTCAGAAAGTGTCGGCCGGCCATTCACGACGTGGAAATCGCCGTCATTCATTGCCTGTCATGTCACTTCCCGCCAGTCGCGCCTCGTCACTCCACGCCGCTTTAGTGAGTGCATTCGTCACCACTCCGTCACCACTCATTCTGGTTCTTCATTGATTGCCGTATGGTAATGAAGCTGCTGAAGATTTATTGGTGGAAGTCATTGGTGAAAGTGTCATCGTCTTGCATTAGCGTTTTGATTTATATGCCAGTTTTTTCTCCTGCTCTCATAATTTTTTATACGTCTTTGGGGAGATTTTTGTGTAATCTGCTTAAGTGTGGCGTCCTCTCCTTAACTCGGAACAAAATCTTTGTCAGGGAAGGAGTCCTATGTGTAATTCCGTGTTCTTGTCATGATGTAGCACCGGGGCGTTCACACAATAGAGAAACTGTGGAATATTTACGACAAAGAAAGTAGTGAGGGAGGGGAGATGGGGCGGAGAGGGGGGGGGATGCCATGCAACGCTGCCCGACTGTGATGTGCAAAGCAGTGACTATTGAGCCATACGACACAACTTGCCAAGTATGCAAAACAGTCAGCAGAGCAGTCAGCTCCCGTGTCTCTCTCCCTCTCCCTCTTCCACCTCTTCGCCCCCTCCTCTCCCTCTTTCTCATCTCCCTCTCCTTCTCCATCTCCTCCTCCTTCTCCTTCTTCTCCTTCTTCTTCTTCTTCTTCTTCTTCTTCTTCTTCTTCTTCTTCTTCTTCTTCTTCTTCTTCTTCTTCTTCTTCTTCTTCTTCTTCTTCTTCTTCTTCTTCTTCTTCTTCTTCTTCTTCTTCTTCTTCTTCTTCTTCTTCTTCTTCTTCTTCTTCTTCTTCTTCTTCTTCTTCTCCTTCTTCTTCTTCTCCTTCTTCTTCTCCTCTTCCTTCTTCTCCTCTTCCTTCTTCTCCTCTTCCTTCTTCTCCTTCTCCCTCTCGCTCTCCCTCTCCCTTTCCTTTTCTCCTCCCCTTCCCCCTTCTCTTCCCCTTCCCCTTCCCTCTTTCCCCTTCCCTCTTCTCTCTCCCCCCTTCCCTCTTCCCTCTCCCCCCTTCCCCTTACCCTTCTCCCTCTTCTTTCTTAACTCGACTCCTTTTCCCTCACAGGGCAAGAATGAGGGACGCTCGGAGAAAATAGAGTAATTCACTTGCACTCTTACGCCATTCTTGCCTGTACTTCATTCAACCTCCTGTTTTCTCAAGTTATGTCTATTCATCTTCCCTTGCCATCTCATATTTTTTCCCCAGTGTTTCCTTTTTTTCTCTCTCTCTCTCTCTCTCTCTCTCTCCGTTTGTCTTTTTTTCCTTTTTTTCCTGCGTATTCTGTCAAGGATTTTACCTTTTGTTGATGGCGTAGCGATTGGCACCCCAGGCACTCGGCGGCGCGGAACTAGTGTCAGCGGGTCCCTCTGGCGTGTATATATCCGAGGCGACCGTGGCCTGTGTCTTCATTAAACAGTAACCGGATTTCATTGGTACTTGGGGATCCCGGACTGGTGTTTTTTTATAGTTTTTTTTTTTTTTTTTTTAAAGGTAGTTCTGCGTGTTTTTTGTTATGCCTGATCCTATCTGTTACGCGTGTTATTTGATAATCATCTTTACATCACAGTTCTTATTTTCTCTCTCTTACACGTGGTAACTGATCATCATATTTACATCTAGAGCACAGTTCTTCTTAACTGGCCATGTTGTAATATGTATATAAGTATTCTGGAGAGGTGGCTTCCCCTGCGTGAATCCGAGTCGCATTTGAACGGTGAAGATGGCGTTGGCGTGGAAGGTGGCGCTGGCGTGGCGCAGGAAGTGCTGTTGGTGTCTCCTGCGCGGGAGAGGAGAGGCGCTTCCGTCGCGTTCGGCGAGAAGAATCCTTGAGAGAGAACCTTGCCTGCTGCTTCCGTGTGATCGTCGCCGCCCCGCTGCCGCCGCTGGAGCCCGGAAGTCTGCGTGGGAGAAACTTTTGCCTTTCGGAGATAAGGGAGATATTTGGGCGGGGGATTCAGAGTGGGGATTCGTGATTATGGCCCCTTTAAAAAGAGTTTTGTTCGTCACATTTTCATTTTTATTTCTGTTCGTAAGGGTAGTCGGGCGTTCAATATACAATCCCAGATACCCGGCGGTTATCAGTCACGAAAGCGCACGTCAAAGGCAGGGCTATTATAGGCTCAAGTTTACTTTGTTGTCGAGAAATCTGATTGCTTCTGCTGTTGTTGATAGTTGCAAAAGTGCATTGATAAAAAAATGCAGTGGTTTTCATGACTAGCGGCCAGTTTGTTAAAACTGTGTGAGGTCCGATCCAATGAATATTCATATATACAGACATGCATATACCCAGAAATAAATGCATATCTGTCTCTCTGTCTGATATATATACATTTGCCAATCTATCTACCCAGAAGTCTGATAGATATGCATTTATTTCTGTGTTTATGCATGTTCCGTATAATTCATATTCGTTGAGTCAGGCCTCGCACGTAGATCTTGTGTGCTTTGTTTTCACGTTTCCCACCAACGCACACCCTCGCCCCCAATTTTGTTACAATCCCTGTTATATTTCCGTACGTGATGAGAGTTCTCCAGCAGCAGAAGCGGAGGAGAACGTATCATCCGTGAAGAATGGAGGTCGTCGCATGGGGTCATACATTGCGTTGCACGAGGGTCGTTTAACGAGCTACAGAAAATACCGCGCGGGCATCACGTAGGCACCTATTTTATTTTTTTTTTTAATCGGCGCGATCTCAGCTCTGGTGCCAGCGGTCGACACGGCAGCCCTTTCGGCGCCAGCGTCTCATTAATTCGAGCGAGACGGCAAGGACTGTCAGTTAGGATCACGCGGCTGGATGCGCGCTATGTTAAGTGGGTCGCTGGTTCGGAATTCTGCTCGAGTGTTGCTTTGGCAATCGGATCCACCTGGCTTGCAATTGAGCGCGGTGCTGCCTCCTTAGCCTGTCATGTCTCAGTGTCGTGGGCTGCCTTCACATGTGGAATTAATGTTGCAGCAGCGTCATTTTAAACTCGCAAAGTATTCGGATGTTATTATTGTCACTCAAATCCTGGCCAAGTGTTCTTTGGTAATCGGATAAACCTGTCTTTGCAGTTGGGTGCGAGTCTCTTCCCTTCGCCTCCCGCGCCTCTCGTTCCTGTGTTGATTCCATACGTTGAGCATTAATTCGGCTTTTCCGTGCGCTTCGCAAAGGATTCGAACGCGCTGTGTTTCATCCTAGTATATCCGGTTTCCGATATACACAAAGATATATGGAGGTCGGAATGCGAGATAGGCCTAGCGACTAGCGTGACGAATTCTCGAGAAATTTGTTGAAAGATCTGCCTTTCATTTGGTTCACCGAAGTTTGAGCGGATGTGTTGATTAATTAATGGGCGACAGTGGCAACGTACGGCTCGTTGGGTCCTTAGCGTAATGGTCCGTTTCGCTGGTCTCCGCTTCGGGTGGATCGTAGCGGTTTCGTGTGCGGATAGCCATTAGCGGTCAGCGGTGGGAAGGCGAGACCGGCGGAGGCTTCGATGGGAGACGTAAACATCGCTGCAGGTGTCTTTGCGTGTCTGTTTTTTAAAGTCCACTTACGTGTCTCGTGGGTCGTCCTTCGTTATTTTGTCTGGAGGCTAAAGGTGGTAAGGTTCCTTTTCAGATCTTTTCATTGAAGTTTGGATAATTATTGGCCCTTAGGTTTCATTTGAATTTGTCTTCGTGTGATTGTTTACATAGTTGAGTACACGTGCATGATAGGCAGAGCTTGTGAAGTTCGTAAGGTTCGTTTAGGGAAGTCTGTGGAAGCTGTACCGGGACGCGGGGAAGTCGGCACCGGGATAAAGAGTGTGCGCAGAAGACGAACTGGGGAAGAGGGTTGTGTGGTTGGGGACAGGTGATGGTGTTGGTAGTGTGGTAACCCGAGAACTCGCCCTCCCTGCTCTGCTACCGCCTAGCTCTACCTCCCTCCCTCCCTCCCCCCCCAGAAGCTCCTCTTCCTCCTCCTCTTCCTCCTCCTCTTCCTCCTCCTCTTCCTCCTCCACCACCCTGAACCTCCCACTCCCCCCTGAACCACCACCACCTCCTCCTCCTCCTCCTCCTCCTCCTCCTCCTCCTCCTCCTCCTCCTCCTCCTCCTCCTCCTCCTCCTCCTCCTCCTCCTCCTCCTTCTCCTCCACCTCCTCCTCCTCATTCCTCCTCCCTCCTCCTCCCTCCTCCTCCCTCCTCCTCCCTCCTCCTCCCTCCTCCTCCCTCCTCCTCCTCCTCCTCCTCCTCCTCCTCCTCCTCCTCCTCCTCCTCCTCCTCCTCCTCCTCCTCCTCCTCCTCCTCCTCCTCCTCCTCCTTCTCCTTCTCCTCCTCCTTCTCCTTCTCCTCCTCCTCCTCCTCCTCCTTTCTCTCCACTCTCATTCCTTCCGCTGTGCCCACTTCTTTGCTCATCGCCCTGCGTCTGTAATTCTTTATTTGTTTATAGTTTTCTTATTTTTTGTGTTCCTGGTTCGAGTTTTTCGTTTGTATTTTTGTGGTTGGGGTGTGGGTCGATTGTATTTTTTTTTGCGTCCTTGGTTCATGGGTTTTACATGTCGAGATGTCGAAATATTCCTATTTCCTGATCTTAATTTGTCTGCATTTATCCGAATCCTCCGTCACCCCCGTTTTATCCTGTCTGCGACGTTACTCCTTTTCGTCATTTTTTTAAAAAATTCTCAGCATCCCCCTCTCCCTCCTTTCCGGTGATTCTTCCTTCCCTTCCCTTCCTTTCCTCCTCCCCTTTCGCCCTCACCTCATTCCCCTTAGACGTCAGTTCTTTCCCCTCGGAATACCCCAACTCGGGCGCATTCCCTCTATACCTTGCCATAAACTCTCTCCCTTTACCCCCCTACCCTGCCCTGCCCAGCCCTCCCCCTCTCTGCCATGCCTCCCCTTCCGTCTGGACCCCCCTTCCCCTAACCCTCTTAGCTCCCCTCGATCCTATCCCCACCCTACTCCCCTGGTTTAAATCCTTGTCCCCCGCCCCCCTCCTAGCCCCTTGGCTCCTCGAATTCCCTGTCCCGCGACCCCGCCCCCTGCAATCCATCACAGCGAGGTTCTCGTGTGTGGGAGGTACGTTTGGATCGCATCGAGGAGGACCGGAAAGGACTGACCGAATAGGACCGATCGAGGAGGACCGACCGAGGAAGACCGACCGAGGAAGACCGACCGAGGAGGACCGACCGAGGAAGACCAACCGAGGAAGACCAACCGAGGAAGACCGACCGAGGAAGACCAACCGAAAAGAACCAAACGAGGAGGACTCACTCCTTCCCCCCCTCCCCCCGTCAGAGCCTCCGGCCGGTCAGGGTCTCCTACTGTACCATCTCGATGCTATTGACATTCGCTCTGATGCCGATTTGATCTCCGAGGACGGCTGGGCGGGATTGCGAGCCGTGCGGACCGTGTGATTGGGTGGGCTTCGTCGTGGATTGGGTCTGGGATTGGGGAAGGATTGGGTCTGAACGGGATAATTCGAGAACTCGTTATCGTCGAGGGTCTAATTCGAGGGTGGGAGGGGGTGGAGGAGGAGGAGTAGTAATTAGTAACCAAGGAATGGAAATTAGGAATAGTCTCCTTCTCTGGATCTGGCGTCTGTTTGCGGGAAGACGATCATCCTGTTGCAGAGAAATGAAAGCAGCACCTGCATTTGCAAGAGGAAGGGAAGATTCTTAATTAAGGGAAGTAGATTTAACACTGGCGGGTGTAAAGGTTACGGTCCTCAGAGACCAGTCCAGTCCGTTCCCATAGCCTGTAATGATGTACCTTCGACAGCCATTCTTATTTGTGTTAAAGAGATTGA
>NC_061826.1:38461157-38462397 GCF_019202785.1 Penaeus chinensis | reverse complement strand
ACAGAATGAGCACACTTTCTAGGACTCAGGGTATTTAAAACCCTGACATTCGGTGAAAAAGGGAAAAAAAAGAGATTTCACTTCGCAAAAAGCAGCGTTTCCACATGAAAGGGTAAACTCCGTGCCCGATAATCTATAATCTCGAAAAGCTGACGGATTTCCCCGTTCCATCTTCATCGGAGATCAGCGAGAAGAGAGAAAAACGGCTTAGAAATCGAACAAAAAACAGTGATGAGAGAGGCAAGATGTAAGAAACAAGGTGGTGAAAAGGGAGGAAGAGGAAGAGAGGAAGGAAGAGGAAGAGAGGAGGGGAGGAAGAAGAAGAGAGGGGAAGAGGAAGAGGAAGAGAGGAGGTTAGGGAGGAACAAAGGAAGGTAGGGAGTAAGAGGATTAGAGGAAGAGGGTGGAGCGGGGGGGGGGGGGGTGGCAGGAATGGAATGAGAGAGAGAAGAGTAAGATAAAAAGAACGAGAACGAGAGAGAAAGAGAGAATTGGAGGGCTTGAGAGAGAGAGAGGCGGGGGAGGGAGAGAGGAGGGCAGCACCAGTATCATATTAGCAACGTTGCACAATCAGGGCGTTGACGCTGTGTTCACAACCTGTTCGTCACCCTCAGGTTCGGTTAGACACCGCAATGTATCATCCAGTTGTGTTATCCGGTCGAGTTACCCAGTCGCGTTGCTCGGCGGTAATAACCTGTGGTGTCGCCCAGTAGTGTTACCTTGTGATGTTGCTCGGTGTGGTGGTGTTACACAGTGGTGTTACCTAGTCGCGTTACCCAGTGCTGTTGCCTCGTGGTGTAACCCAGTGGCGTTATCCAGTGGCGTTACCCCGTGGCGTTACCCCGTGGCGTTACCCCGTGGCGTTACCCCGTGGCGTTACCCCGAGCCACGCCATCCGGCCGCGTTCACCAGTCATGTTCACCAGTCGCACCAGCAGAAGCGCAGAAGATCCCCACGGACCTTAACACAAACACACAGTCACTTCCTCGCCAAGGAAAACAAGGATTCGCAGTTCGTCGCTTCCGAGAAGTGCGCGCGATATAGGGACGAGAGAAAACAAAATATCTGTCCTTAAATCACACGTATCTATCGTCGCAAGCAAAAGCGAGAGAGAAACAAAAGCACAATCGTCCACAAAGGGGGCGCTGAATCTCACTTAACTTTATTCTCGTGACAATACGGGATTCGCCCCCCCCCCCCCCCCCCCCCGCGGCTTTGTGAAAAATCCGCCGGGATCAGG